>NW_017198643.1:0-7613 GCF_001704415.2 Capra hircus | reverse complement strand
GGCTCCCCTGTGCATAGAATTTTCTAGGCAAGAATGCTGCAATGGGTTGCCATTTCTTTCCTCCAGCCAGGTCTTTCCGCCCAGGGACTGAGCTGACAGCTCCTGCAGCTCCTGCATTGGCAGGCGGATTCTTTCCCACTGGGACGCCTAGGAAGCTCCTCACACTATACGTGGTCATTGTTGTACATGTCTGACTCTTTGTGACTCCATGGACTGCAGCACGCCAGGCTCCTCTGCCCTTCACTGTCTCCCGGAAGGTGCACAAACTCATGCCCATTGAGTGTGATGCCATCCAACACCTCATCCTCTATTGTCCCCTTCTCCTCCTGCCCTCAATCTTTCCCAGCCTCAGGATCTTTTCCAATGAGTCAGATGCCATGATCTTAGTTAGAAGGAGTCCAGTTCCATTCAGTTCAGTCACTCAGTTGTGTCCGACTCTTTGTGACCCCCATGAATCGCAGCAGGCCAGGCCTCCCTGTTCATCACCATCTCCCGGAGTTCACTCAGACTCACGTCCATTGAGTCCGTGATGCCATCCAGCCATCTCATCCTTGGTCGTCCCCTTCTCCTCCTGCCCCCAATCCCTCCCAGCATCAGAGTCTTTTCCAATGAGTCAACTCTTCTCATGAGGTGGCCAAAGTACTGGAGTTTCAGCTTTAACATCATTCCTTCCAAAGAAATCCCAGGTTGATCTCCTTCAGAATGGACTGGTTGGATCTCCTTGCAGTCCAAGGGACTCTCAAGAGTCTTCTCCAACACCACAGTTCAAAAGCATCAATTCTTTGGCGCTCAGCCTTGTTCACAGTCCAACTCTCACATCCATACATGACCACAGGAAAAACTATAGCCTTGACTAGACGGACCTTACTCGGCAAAGTAATGTCTCTGCTTTTGAATACACTCTTTAGGTTGGTCATGACTTTTCTTCCAAGGAGTAAGCGTCTTTTAATTTCATGGCTGCAGTCACCATCTGCAGTGATTTTGGAGCCCAAGAAAATGAAGTCTGACACTGTTTCCACTGTTTCCCCATCTGTTTCCCATGAAGTGATCGGACTGGATGTCGTGATCTTTGTTTCCTAAATGTTGAGCTTTAAGCCAACTTTTTCATTCTCCACTTTCACTTTCATCAAGAGGCTTTTGAGTTCCTCTTCACTTTCTGCCATAAGGGTGGTGTCATCTGCATATCTGAGGTGATTGATATTTCTCCCGGCAACCTTGATTCCAGCTTGTGTTTCTTCCAGTCGAGCATTTCTCATGATGTACTCTGCATAGAAGTAAAATAACCAGGGTGACAATATACAGCCTTGATGGACTCCTTTTCCTATTTGGAACCAGTCTGTTGTTCCATGTCCAGTTCTAACTGTTCCTTTCACCTGCATACAGATCTCTCAAGAGGCAGGTTAGGTGGTCTGGTACTCCCATCTCTTTCAGAATTTTCCACAGTGTATTGTGATCCACACAGTCAAAGACTTTGGCATAGTCAATCAAGCAGTTATAGATGTGTTTCTGGAACTCTCTTGCTTTTTCCATGATCCAGCGGATGTTGGCAATTTGATCTCTGGTTCCTCTGGCTTTTCTAAAACCAGCTTGAATATCAGGGAGTTCACGGTTCACGTATAGCTGAAGTCTGGCTTGGAGAATTTTGAGCGTTACTTTACTAGCATGTGAGATGAGTGCAATAGTGCGGTAGTTTGAGCATTCTTTAGCATTGCCTTTCTTTTGAATTGGAATGAAAACTGACCTTTTCCAGTCCTGTGGCCACTGCTGAGTTTTCCCAATTTGCTGGCATATTGAGTGCAGCACTTTCATAGCATCATCTTTCAGGATTTGAAACAGCTCAACTGATATTCCATCACCTCCACTACCTTTGTTCGTAGTGATGCTTTCTAAGGCCCACTTGACTTCACTTTCCAAGATGTCTGGCTCTAGATGAGTGATCACATCTTCATGATTATCTGGGTCATGAAGATCTTTTCTGTACAGTTCTTCCGTGTATTCTTGCCACCTCTTCTTAATATCTTCTGCTTCTGTTAAGTCCATACCCTTTCTATCCTTTATCGAGCCCATCTTTGCATGAAATGTTCCCTTTGTATCTCTAATTTTCTTGAAGAGATCTCTAGTCCTTCCCATTCTGTTCTTTCTCTCTATTTCTTTGCATTGATCGCTGAGGAAGGCTTTCTTATCTCTTCTTGCTATTCTTTGGAACTCTGCATTCAGATGCTTATATCTTTCTTTTTTTCCTTTGCTTTTTGCCTCTTTTCTTTTCACAGCTATTTGTAAGGCCTCCCCAGACAGCCATTTTGCTTTTTTGCATTTCTTTTCCATGGGGATGGTCTTGATCCCTGTCTCCTGTACAATGTCACGAACCTCTTTCCATAGTTCATCAGGCACTCTATCTATCAGATCTCGGCCCTTAAATCTATTTCTCACTTCCACTGTATAATCATAAAGGATTAGATTTAGGTCATACCTGAATGGTCTAGAAGTTAAGGTATATGTGAAATCAATATCAGTAAAACATGGTAACATAGGCTATGAATCAAGATATAACAAAGTCCTTGGGTGGCCATTTTGGGCTAAGGAGTCACAGCCAGGCTTTCTCAGTCAGGGGCATAATGACAGGAAAAAACCACTGTGGGATGGCCAGGCGAAAAGGCATTTCAGGCAGGGTGAGGCTTGTTTATTCATCTTAGTAACTGTGTTGTTCCTTGTTGCTCTTGATAAGTCAGTAAGTCATGTGTGACTCTTTGCAAGCCCTTGGACAGCAGCCCACCAGGCTTCCCAGTCCTTCACCCTCTCCCGGAGTTTGTTCAAACTCAAGTCTATTGAGTAGGCGGTGCCATCCATCCATCTCCTCTGTCACCCCCTTCTCCTCCTGTCCTCAGTAGTAACTCTATAAGAGTTATTATTCCCATTCAAAAGAAAAACGGGTGCTCAAATAAAGTCAAGAAACCAGTCACAATCATGAAATCAATTATGTTGCCATGTTGGCTTCAATCACAAGATGTGTCTAATTCTACAGTGTTGCTTTTGCCATAATATAAAGTCACTGCTCATTTAGTAGATTTGAGGGCCACACATACAGACACACACGACACATATAGAGTGTCAACGGAAGACAAGAGGCCACACGGATGCAGCTGTGTGTGCTTGGGGGTTTGTTTACTTGAATCTATAACAGCGTGTTTGTTTCTGCGACAGCATTATCTGAAAGACATTCAGAAAACATTTTTCACACTCAAACAGAAGAGTAGCCTTTAAAGTCATCCTCTTAGAGAAAATATCCTGCATGGATAAACCTGAGAAATGTCAATGTGGTTGGAACCATTGATCAAATGAATAGGACTCGTAAGGGAACCACAAGTTACAAGTAAAAAAATATGTATATCTCCCTCGACTTTGTTGGAGAAGGCAATGGAAACCCACTCCAGTACTCTTGCCTGGAAAATCTCATGGCCGGAGGAGCCTGGTAGGCTGCAGTCCATGGGGTCGCTGAGAGTCGGGCACGACTGAGCAACTTCACTTTCACTTTTCACTTTCCTGCATTGGAGAAGGTAATGGCAACGCACTGCAGGATTCTTGTCTGAAGAATCCCGGAGACAGAGGAGCCTAGGAGGCTGCCATCTATGGGGTCGCAGAGAATCAGACAGGACTGAAGCGACTTAGCAGCAGGAACAGCACCTCAACTTTTAAGTAATAACTTCTACTTTACAGCTGAAAAAGAGTGCAATGCTAGCTCACCTGCTTAGACATTTGTTTCCCAAGAGAAATCATCTAAAAGATGAATAAGAAAAGAAGGAACTTCATTTTTCTTGAATTGAAAACAAAGCAGAAGACCCTTGGTAAGCTCCTGGAGTTTAGGAAAGTAGGGAAAATTGGTCTTGAAGCATGGGGTATAAAATTAGACGATTAATGACTTCCCTGGGAGCTCAACAGTAAAGAATCCACCTGCAATGCATAAGACTTGGGTTCGAACCCTGGGTTGAGAAGATCCCGTGGAGGAGGGCATGACAACCCACTGCAGTACTCTTGCCTGGAGAATCCCATGGACAGAGGAGCCTGGTGGGCTACAGTCCATGGGTTGGCAAAGAGTCGACGCGACTGTGTGACTAAGCACACAAAAGCCTTCTGGACGACGGTTCTAGGATGAAATCCTCTCAAAGGCACTGACAATGAATCATGTGAAGCAGCACTTTGTTACATTGTGAATTTTTCCATTGGGATATTTTGCCTGCCGGCAGGAGCCAGGCATTTTACATGGAATTCTGCCTACTGTTCAGTTTTGAACAGCAAAAACTTTTCTGTCCTATTTCTCAGTTTATGCAGAAAATCTATAAGAAGGAAAACAGGTCACGGTGTGCTGGTTCTCTTTTGTGAAAGATTTTTTTTAACACCTGCAAAAATGTTCCCTCAAATTTCTGATGGAATCCAACTAGGGGCAACCTTCATCATCCAGAGTTAACGTTTACACTTTGGAAGTTTGAGAAGATCAGAGTACTGCATATATAGAAGGAAATACACCAAAAATAACGACCCAATTTGTTTTACTCTAATTATTATGATTATTTCTTTATTTCTTGGATCAGTTAAGTTTCTTGGAAAAATTGAAGGGAAATATAGACACGACCATGTATCTCTTGTCCTCACACGTACATCAAGTGAAAGTGTTTGTTGCCAATTGTATCCAGCTCTTTGCAACTCCATGGACTGTAGCCTGCCAGGCTCCTCTGTCCATGGAACTCTCCAGGCCAGAATATTGGAATGGGTAGCCTTTCCCTTCTCCAGGGGACCTTCCCAACCTAGGCATCGAACCCAGGCCTCCCCCATTGCAAGCAGATTCTTTACCTGTCTGAGTCACCAGGGAAGCTACACGTCCATAACCTCCCCTATTATCAACATTCCCCATGCAAGTTTTGGTGTAACTGATGAAACTACATTGACATATTATAATCATCCAAAGCCTATAGTTTACATTATGTACAGCACCAAGAGGGAACGTACAGCACCAAGAGGGAAAATTGGTGCTGTACATTCTATACAGTTTTGACAATCGTGTAATGATCGGGATCCACCATCACAGCATCATGCAGGATGCTTTGATTGCACTATAAGTTCTCTGTGGTCCAACGACTCGTCATTTGTGCTCCTCCAACTCTGCCCCGGCACGTTGTTGGCTTTAAGAATTAGCCAGTCCGGGGGACAACCCCTCTCCAACCCACATGTCCCAGAGGCCAGAGCATCAGGAATGCAGAAAATAAGACAATAGAGTAATATCTAACTTAGCAACAAAATAAAGTGAAAGTGTATTGGCTTTCTATGGCTATAAGCCAAATCACTACAGACTTGGTAATTTAAAATACAAAAGGTATATTATTTCTCATGGCCATGGGTCAGGAGTCCAGGCACAGTGCATTGGGTCATCTGTTCAAGTCTTATTAGGCTGAAATCAAGCAATCAGCCAGAGCTGGAATATCATCTGAGCCTCAGGGTCCTCTTCCAAGTTCTCGTTGTTGGCAATTAAGTTCCTTGTGGTGGTAGGACTGAGGCCTCCATTTGCTTGCTGGCTGTAGGCCTGGGTCTTCTCCCAGTATCTGTAGGCCGCCCTCAGGTGGACCACTCAACAGGTAGGTCAAACGTGCCTGCCTACTTCTTCTAGAACAGCAGTACCATGCCTTTCTCTGACTTTGTCTCAGACCACAAGAACTCACCTGATTAGATCAGGTATACCAAAGCCTAATAGCTTTTTCAGATGGTGGCTGCAGTCACCATCTGTTGTGATTTTTGAGCCCCGAAAATAAAGTCTCTCACTTTCCACTGTTTCCCCATCTATTTGCCATGAAGTAATAGGACCAGATGCCATGATCCTAGTTTACTGACTGTTGAGATTTAAGCCAACATTTGCACTCTCCTCTTTCACTGGGATCAAGAGGCTCTTTAGTTCTTCTTCCTTTTCTGCCTAAGGGTGGTGTCCTCTGCATATCTGAGCTTATGGAGGAGGGAGATGTCCCATCATCTCCGGTGCTGTGCCTGCGGACATGCCCTGTGGAAAACTCCAGATCCTGAATCTAGAAGCGCAGCCCCCTCTGTAGGAGTTCCAGACAGGACGCAGCCACCAGGGGGCACCATCACGCACTCCCACTTCTGTATCCCCTCACTGCCAGCGGGAGGTGGAGAGGAGCCATAGCCCAGGGCTTTAGCTGATTACCCTCCTATTCAGGACTTGCCAGGTGGCTCAGCAGTAAAAAAGTCAGCTGCCAAGGTAGGAGATTCAGGTTCGATCCCTGTGTCGGGCACATCCTGTGAAGGAGGAAATGGCCTCTCACTCCAGTATTCTTGCCTGGAATATGCTGTGGGCAGAGGATCCTGGAGGGCTACAGTCCATAGCATCCGAAAGGGTTGGACGCAAGTGAGTGCCTGAGCACATCCTATTTTGGACTTCATCTGTCATAGGTAAATCCTGACTACATGTCTGTGTTCCTGAATATTACTTTCAGGAGAAAAAGGTAAAGATCGGTCAAATGAACTGATACAAGGGATTCTATAAAAGGAAAGAAAATATCCTTGCTGGCTATGAGAAAGCAAATCACCATGGAAGACCTCAACTTAAATCGAATGTCCTCATGGGCCTGCATGTTCAGTGACTCCAGTCTGTGCCTCCTTCCTGTGATCAGGATCCTCTCCCGAACTCCCAGGCAGCAATCCTGGAGTGTGTTGCCATTTCCTCCTCCAGGGGCTCTTCCTGACCCAGGGATCCAACCCTTGTCTGTGTCTCCTGCATTGGCAGGTGGATTCTTTACCGCTGTGCCACCTAGGAAGGCCAATGGCTCATAAACAATGCTATTTTACACGTTGTGTAAAGTGAGTTCTGGAAGAAAATAAAAGATATTTGAATCTGGGGGAGGAGAGGAGGTTTTGAGTGGTAATCCCCACGTCCCCGGGATTTCTGGCCACCCATTTGTGGTAAGGGCAGTGTGACTTACTGTCCTGGCTGTGACCTTGGCATAGTGGCTTTGGAGGCAGACACACTGGGTGTGATTACAGGAGGAGGAGGGGGAGGAGGAGGGGAGGAGAGGGAAGGAGGAGAGGAAGAGGGGAGGGAGGGGCAGGGACTGCAGCAGACCAGGCTTCCCTGTCCTTGCCTATCACCCAGAGTTTCTCGTGTTTACTCTCACACATGACCATTGAGCTGGTGATGCTATCTAATCATCTTGATAGTTCTCCAGGAAAAGTGAATCTTTGGTCATTCAGTTTATGAATTTTAACCTTTTTCTGGACAAGACATAGAGGCAAGGTCAAAAATATCCCTCCAGAGATACAGGATATAATTTGTCTCTAAGTTCTGAAAGTCTAACCCCGTTGACTTTAACACCCAGAGCTGTTGAGCAGTTTTTCCATTTTTAAGTCAGCCACTTCGTGGTCTCTGCTACAGCAGCCCCAGGTGTCTAATAAAAGGGACCAAATGGCTTCTTCCACCACTGGGCTCTGCAGGTGCAGTGGCGGGTGCCCTCAGAGTCTATTTAAAGGCAGCTGGTACCGGACCTCTCTGCCCGGGCTCCTGCCTGAACGAGAGACAGAAATTCAGTGGGTGGAAGCTTGATCAGTGCTGTGTAAAC
>NW_017198642.1:0-7614 GCF_001704415.2 Capra hircus | reverse complement strand
CTACAGCTGGGCATGTGATTGTTTGAGGCCTCCTTTCCCCAGGAGGCACAGGAAGCTTAAAACATCCTAGGAATGTAGGGGCATCCGAGGAGTCAAAATCTTATAATAGGACTGATTAAAAGTTTCATTTTTTGGGTCAATGCTTGCTGCTAAATTTTCATATCCTTTATTTTAGATAGAGTTGGTATATTAAAAAACAAGTAGTAGACCTGGTATTAGCAACATTAGATCTTTGAGTTAAGTACCTTCTTTGTTATAACCCACTGCACCTTTGTTCTATAGAGATGTAACTTTAATGCTTTAAGGAAATGCAGATTAAAGAAAAACACTTCAGAGGAAACAAAATTAACATTCATTAAGGAAGAGAGCCAAAAAGTGTTTAACAAGCCTCTTGGCCAGAAGATAATGTAAATCACCAGAGACCTTTTGTATACAAAATGATGTACAGAAAGAGTCTGGGGTGCGAACGCTACATAATTTTGTGTTACCCATTGAACTCCATGTTTTATCAAAAGTATAAAAGGCTTTATGAACAATAAAGGATGGGGCCAGTTTCTCGGACCAGTTTCTCGAACTAGTCTCTCGGCCTGGTTTCTTGGGACTCAGGCTCCCCCCGTGTCTTTTTCTCTCTTTCTTTCTTCTCTCCCTTTCCTTCTCTCTGCTTTTTACTTTAACTTCAGGCTGAATCTCACCAGGGGCGCGGAGGCTCGCCAGGTCTACTTACTTGCCTGGCTGTTAAGACCTGCACGAAAGGGAGCTTAAGGCGAGGCACCCTTAGATATTCAAGCAGGGGCTGGTGGCCCAACGTAGATGGTGAAAATTCCTTGTCTGGAATTTTATTGGTCTTCCACGTAAACCAAGCTATTCAGCCCTTTTCCTCCAGTTAATCTTCTTACTACACTATAATTTCTTAATCTAATCTTACATTAATAAATAAAAAAGACTTTCCACGACAACGCCGTCCATCCGTCGAATTCCCTGGATCCAGCGGGGCTGGACCCGGCAGACTGAGATATCTGGGGACTCTTGGAATGGTGGCACGACCCTGGAGTTCCTCCGCCTTTCCTGTGGAGAGCGCCTCCTCATGAGATGCGACGGGAACACCGGGAATTCTTTCCCGAACATGCAGGGAAAGGATACCTGACCTCGAGGTATGAGGCGGAAACGGGGCTCCTCTGGATGTGGGCGGGATTCTCGTGCTTCCTCTCGAGTGGAGTCAGGTATGTCGGAGAACTTCTTGAGTTGCAGCAAGAGTGTGAAGGACCCTTTGGATGTTCCAGATGTTAGGTATGGTTAGCCTCGAGACGCCTCAGAGGAAAAGGGCCTCATCTCCTGGAGGGAGAACCTCCTGGATTTTCTCGAGTTGCGGCAGGTGCTCTTGACTTACTACGGGGACCTCAGGACCCGCTCTGGTGGCCTCAGGAAAGGCCAGTCCCCATGCAAGTTGCTCGGGGCCTCTCGGGATTCCTCTCCGTCGATGCCGGGGCCTAAGACCCTGTGTGGAGTCGGTGCCGGAACCTGAGGTTTCCTCTCCAGTGCTGACATGGATCTTGGGTACTTCTGGAGTCTCCCCAGGGGAGTTAGTCGTCGTCTTCTGTGGGGGGCATGAACGTGCATCCTCCCGAGCTGTAGCAGCAGTGCAACGCTTCCCTTCGCGTGGATCAAGGGATCTGTGGCTTTCCCTCGAGGCTTTCCACGAGGCTTTCCCACAGGGCTGTCCCACGTGCCATCGTGGTGTGAGTCGATCCTCGGCTAGAAATTCGAGGCAGTGCAGGGAAATCAGGATTCCCTGAAATGGACTGAGACATCTGGGGGACTCTGGGAATGGTGGCACGACCCTGGAGTTCCTCTCGCCTTTCCTGTGGAGAGCGCCTCCTCTTGAGATGCGACAGGAACGCCGGAATTCTTTCCCGACACGCAGGAAAGGATCCCTCCTCTCGAGCTAGGAGGCGGAAACGAGGCTCCTCTAGATGTGGGCGGGTCTCTGGTGCTTCCTCTCGAGTGGAGATGGTATGTCGGGAACTTCTTGAGTTGCAGCAAGGGTGTGAAGGGTCCTTTGGAAGTTCCAAAGGTTAGGTGTGATTAGCCTCGACACGCCTCAGCGGAAATGGGCCTCATCTCGCCTGGAGGGGGAGAACCTCCTGATGTACTCAAGTTGCGGCAGGTGCTCTCGACTTACGACGGGACTTCAGGGACCCTCTGGTGGCCTCAGGAAAGGCCAGTCCCCATGCGAGTTGCTCGGGGTCCTCTCGGGATTCTTCTCCCGTCGATGGGGGCCTAAAACCTTGTGTGGAGACGGTGCCGGAACCTGAGGATTCCTCTCCAGCGCTGACATGGATCTTGAGGTATTTCTGGAGTCTCCCCAGGGGAGTCAGTCCTCATCTCGAGTGGGGGCATGCACGTGCGCTTTCCTCCCGAGCTGTAGCAGCAGAGTGTCACGCTTCCCTTCGCCTGGATCAAGGGATCTGTGCTTTCCCTTGAGGCTCTCCCACGAGGTCCCAGGAGCTTTCCCACAGGGCTGTCCCACGTGCCACCGTGGTGTGAGTCGATCCTCGGCTTGAAAGTCGCGGCAATCGAGGAAAACAGATTTCCCTGGAATGGACTTAGACATCTGCGGGACTCTGGGAATGGTGGCAAGGCCCGGGAGTTCCTCTCGCCTTCCAGTGGAGAGCGCCTCCTCTTGAGATGTGACAGAGAACGCCGGAATTCTTTCCCGACCACGCAGGGAAAGGATCCCTCCTCTCTAGCTAGGAGGCGAAACGGGGCTCCTCTGAATGTGGGCGGGACTCTCTTGCTTACTCTCGAGTAGAGACGGGAATATTGGGGACTTCTTGAGTTGCAACAAGGGTGTGAAGGACCCTTTGGAAGTTCCAGAGGTTAGGTGTGATTAGCCTCGAGACGCCTCAGTGGAAATGGGCCTCATCTCGTCTGGAGGGAGAACCTCCTGGAGTTTTTCGAGTTGCGGCAGGTGCTATCGACTTACGACGGGGACCTCAGGGACCCGCTCTGGTGGCCTCAGGAAAGGCCAGTCCCCATGCGAGTTGCTCGGGGGCCTCTCGGGATTCTCTCCCGTCGATGGCGGGGCCTAAGACCCTGTGTGGAGTCGGTTCCGGAACCTGAGGTTACCTCTCCAGTGCTGACATGGATCTTGGGGTACTTCTGGAGTCTCCCCAGGGGAGTTAGTCGTCGTCTGTGTGGGGGCATGAACGTGCGCTTTCCTCCCGAGCTGTAGCAGCAGTGCAACGCTTCCCTTCGCGTGGATCAAGGGATCTTTGCTTTCCCTCGAGGCTTTCCCTCGAGGCTTTCCCACGGGGCTGTCCACGTGCCATCGTGGTGTGAGTCGATCCTCGGCTAGAAATTCGAGGCAGTGCAGGGAAATCAGGTTTCCCTGAAATGGACTGAGACATCTGGGGACTCTGGGAATGGTGGCACGACCCTGGAGTTCCTCTCGCCTTTTCCGTGGAGAGCACCTCCTCTTGAGATGCGACAGGAACGCCGGGAATTCTTTCCCGACCACGCAGGGAAAGGATCCCTCCTCTCAAGCTAGGAGGCGGAAACGGGGCTCCTCTGGATGTGGGCGGGACTCTCGTGCTTACTCTCGAGTAGAGACGGGAATGTCGGGAACTTCTTGAGTTGTAGCAAGGGTGTGAAGGACCCTTGGAAGTTCCAGATGTTAGGAGTGATTAGCCTCGAGACGCCTCAGCGGAAATGGGCCTCATCTCGCCTGGAGGGGAGAACCTCCTGGATTGTTTCTAGTTGCGGCAGGTGCTCTCGTCTTACGACGGGGACCTAGGGACCCGCTCTGGTGGCCTCAGGAAAGGCCAGTCCCCATGCGAGTTGCTCGGGGGCCTCTCGGGATTTCTCTGCCGTCCATGCCGGGGCTTAAGACCTTTTGTGGAGTCGGAGCCGGAACGTGAGGATTCCTCTCCAGTGCTGACATGGATCTTGGGGTACCTCCGGAGTCTCCCCACGGGAGTCAATCCTAGTCTCAAGTAGGGGCATGCACCTGCGCTTTCCTCCCAGACTGCAGCAGCAGTGTCACGCTTCCCCTCCCGTGGATCAAGGGATCAGTGGCTTTCCCTCGGGGCTTTCCCATGAGGCTTTCACACGAGGCTTTCCCACAGGGCTGTCCCACGTGCCATCGTGGAGTCAGCCGATCCTCGGCTTGAAAGTCGAGGCAGTGCATGGAAAACAGTTTTCCCTGCAATGGACTGAGGCATCTGGGGGACTCTGGGAATGGTGGCATGACCCTGGAGTTCCTCTCGCCTTTCGTGTGGAGAGCGCCTCCTCTTGAGATGCGACGGGAACGCCGGGAATTCTTTCCCGACCACGCAGGGAAAGGATCCGTCCAGTCGAGCTATGAGGCCGAAACGGGGCTCCTCTGGATGTTGGCGGGACTCTCGTGTGCCGGGAGCCAGTGTGAGGAATCCCGCCCGTGACAAGGTCATGAGGAAGGAAGCTGACATACGCAAGGCATGCTCAGACTTCAGGGACCCCTCTGGAAATTCCTAAGCATGTACCCCAACAAAAATCTGCTGGCTTTTGTGCTCTGCTTTTCCACTCTTCTGACATTTTCTGGAAAAAGTCAATTCAGGGCTTTAGTCTTCTGCATTTGAAAGAGTGTTTCAATCCAACAACCCCTCCGATGGCTTTCTAGCCTGCCTGCAGGACTCGTACAGCTGAGCTTGTGTTTGAGGCCTCCTGACCGCAGGAGGCACAGGAAGCTTAAAACATCCTAGGAATGTAGGGCTTCCGAAGAGTCAAAATCTTTAGAATAGGACTGATTAAAAGTTTCATTTTTTGGGTCAATGCTTGCTGCCAAATTTTCATATCCTTTATTTTTAGATATAGTTGGTATATAGAAAAACAAGTAGTAGACCTGGTATTAGCAACATTAGATCTTCGAGTTAAGTACCTTCTTTGTTATATCCCACTGCACCTTTGTTCTATAGAGATGTAACTTTAATGCTTTAAGGAGATGCAAATTAAAGAAAAACACTTCAGGGGAAACAAAAATCAACATTCATTAAGGAAGAGAGATAAAAAGTGTTAACAAGCTTCTTGGCCAGAGATAATGTAAATCACCTGAGACCTTTTGTATACAAAATGATGTATAGAAAGAGTCTGGCGCGAGCGCTACATAATTCTCTGTTACCCATTGATCTCCATGTTTTATCAAAAGTATAAAAGCCTTCTGAACAATAAAGGATCGGACCAGTTTCTCGAACTAGTCTCTCGGCCTGGTTTCTTGGGACTCTGGCTCCCCCCATGTCTCTCTCTCTCTCCTCTCTCCTCTTCCCTCTCTCTCTTTACTTTAACTTCAGGCTGAATCTCCACCTGGGGCGCGGAGGCTCGCCAGGTCTACTTACTTGCCCCGGCTGTTAAGACCCGCACGAAAGGGAGCTTAAGGCGAGGCACCCTTAGATATTCAAGCGGGGCGCCGGTGGCCCAACGTAGATGGTGGAAATTCCTTGTCTGGAATTTTATTGGCCTTCCGCGTAAACCAAGCTATTCAGCCCTCTTCCTCCACTTAATCTTATTACACTATAGTTTCTTAATCTAATCTTACATTAATAAACAAACAAGTCTTTCCACGCCAACGCCGTCCACCCTTTGAATTCCCTGGATCCACCGGGGCTGGACCCCGGCACTCGTGCTTCATCTCGAGTGGAGACTGGTATGTCGGGGAACTTCTTGAGTTGCAGCAAGGTGTGAAGGACCCTTTGGAAGTTCCAGAGTTTAGGTGTGATTAGCCTGGAGACGCCTCACCGGAAATGGGCCTCATCTCGCCTGGAGGGGAGAACCTCCTGGATTTTCTCGAGTTCTGGCAGGTGCTCTCGACTTACGACGGGGACCTCAGGGACCCGCTATGGTGGCCTCAGGAAAGGCCAGTCCCCATGCGAGTTGCTCGGGGCCTCTCGGATTCCTCTCCGTCGATACCAGGGCCTAAGATCTTGTGTGGAGTCGGTGCCGGAACCTGAGGATTCCTATCAGTGCTGACATGGATCTTGGGGTACTTCTGGATCTCCCCAGGGGAGCCATTCCTCGTCTCGAGTGGGGGCATGCACGTGCCCTATCCTCCCGAACTGTAGCAGCAGTGTCACGCTTCCCTTCGCCTGGATCAAGGGATCTGTGGCTTTCCCTGGAGGCTTTCCCACGGGCTTTC
Organism: Capra hircus; assembly: GCF_001704415.2. Taxonomy (NCBI): domain Eukaryota; kingdom Metazoa; phylum Chordata; class Mammalia; order Artiodactyla; family Bovidae; genus Capra; species Capra hircus. The sequence goes on along the minus strand of NW_017198642.1, from coordinate 1,448 downwards.
CCACGAGGCTTTCCCACAGGGCTGTCCCACGTGCCACCTAGGTTTGAGTCGATCCTAGGCTAGAAAGTCGAGGCAGTGCAGGGAAAACAGGTTTCCCTGGAATGGACTGACACATCTGGGGACTCTGCGAATGCTGGAACGACAATGGAGTTCCTCACTCCTTTCCTGTGCAGAGCGCCTCCTCTTGAAATGCGTTGAGAACGCCGGGAATTCTTTCCCGACCACGCAGGGAAAGGAACCCTCCTCTGGATCTATGAGGCAGAAATGGGGCTCCCCTGGCTGTGGGCGGACTCTCGAGCTTCCTCTGCAGTGGACACGGGTATGTCGGGGAACTTCTTGAGTTTCAGCAAGGGTGTGAAGGACCCTTTGGAAGTTCAGAGGTTAGGTGTGATTAGCCTCGAGACGCCTCAGCGGAAATGGGCCTCAACTCACCTGGAGGGAGAACGTCCTGGATTTTCTCGAGTTGCCTCAGGTGCTTTCGACTTACGACGGGGAACGCAGGGACCCGTTCTTGTGGCCTCAGGAAAGGCGAATCCCAATGCGAGTTGCTCGGGGGCCTCTTGGGATTCCTCTCCCGTCGATGCTGGGACCTAAATTCTAGTGTGGAGTGGTTGCCGGAACTTGAGGATTCCGCTCCAGTTCTGACATGCCTCTTGGGGTACTTCTGGAGTCTCCCCAGTGGACTCAGTCCTCGTCTCGAGTGGGGGCATGCACGTGCGCTTTCCTCCCGAGCTTTAGAAGTAGTGTCACGCTTCCCTTCGCGTGGATCAAGGGATCAGGGGCTTTCCTCGAGGCTTTTCCCACGAGGCTTTCCCACGAGGCGTTCCCACAGGGCTGTCCAAGTGCCACCCTGGTGTGACCATCCTCGGCTTGAAAGTCGAGGCAGTGCAGGGAAAACAGGTATCCCTGGAATGGACTGAGACATCTGGGGGACTCTGGGAATGGTGACACGACCCTGGAGTTCCTCTCGCCTTTCCTGTGGAGAGCGCCTCTCTTGAGATGCGACAGAAACGCCGGGAATTTTTTCCGACCACCCAGGGAAAGGATCCCTCCTCTCGAGCTAGGAGGCGGAAATGGGGCTCCTCTGGATGTGGCGGGACTCTCGGGCTTCGTCTCTAGTGGAGACGGGTATATCAGGAACTTCTTGAGTTGCAGCAAGGGGTGTGAAGGACTCTTTGGAAGTTCCAGGGTTAGGTGTGATTAGCCTCGAGACGCCTCAGCAGAAATGAGCCTCATTTCGCTGGAGGGGAGAACCTCCTGGATTTTCTCGAGTTGCGGCAGGTGCTCTCGACTTACGACGGGGATCTCAGGACACGCTCTGGTGGCCTCAGAAAAGGCAGTCCCCATGCGAGTTGCTCAGGGCCTCTAGGATTCCTCTCCCGTCAATCCCAGGCCTAAGACCGGTGGGGAGTCGGTGCCGGAACCTGAGGATTCCTCTCCAGTGCTGA
>NW_017198641.1:0-7614 GCF_001704415.2 Capra hircus | reverse complement strand
TTGATGTTTCTTTTGCCTCTTTTGCCGGTTGGAGCAGCGGCCTTCACCCGCCCTCTGACACTGGCGCTGTTATGGGCTGCGAGTGCGGTGCACTGGGTTCCGTCAGTCAGGCTGGCCCCGCCCCGCAGCTTTTGGTGCGCGGCTGTTTCCCGCGGTGGTGGTGGCAGAGAAGTTCCCTTTTTCTTTTGTGGCGAATCAGTCTGTCCGGGATCCAAGTTGACGAATCTGCACCCTGTGGAAAAAAATATAAAACACTTCCTCGACCCGCAGTAAATTTTGGGTCGGGATCTTTTTGTTATCTGGAGGAGATCTTTTTGCTTTACTAATGGCTTTTTATTTTACTGTTTCAAACGAATCAGCATTTAACTTATTACAAAGAGAACATGTTGTAAAATCTGATGGGGGAAAACTATACTTAATTTCTCTCTTTTTAATTTTTGAATTAACAAAGCACGTGAGGGTAAATGATGCAAGATCTGATCACAAGAATTTCCTATAGCAATCTGCCAATCATCAAACATTTGAAAAGCATCAAGTTGTTCTCTGTTATATGGAAGTACAATTTTTGATGGTTCTTTATTAAACAATTTAATAAATCAGTATATTTGAATTAATCTTTTTAATTAATATGTCAGTAATTTTTCCTTAGGCAGAGGCCACTGTTCCACCCACACCGGATCTTGAAATTTTCATGTAATGGGGTAGGCAGCAAAAACAATGGCCTTCATTATAAATTTGGATATCCCAATCCAGTATATAGCTTGCAAGGAGTTGGGCAAATTAGCTCAATTATTCTTGTCTGTTGTTTACCCAATCCTTTTGATGGATCATAGCCGATCTGCAGCATCTGAGAGGTCACTTTATCATCAGGGCTAAAAAGTAACACTCCCATTTGAGATAGCATGTCCCTCCCCACAGGGTAAGGGGGAGTGAAGGGACTACATACGGTTGGAAAGTTCCACGGGTGTCCTCAAATTGCCAATCTAAAATTTTTGCACTTTTGGCTACTGTGGGGGCTCTTCCTATCCCCACCAAGTTATTTTCAGTAGTATGTGTGGGCCAGGAGGTGGGCCAGGAGCTAGGCCAGTCTTTTCCTGAAATGCAAGAAACGTCTGCTCCTGTGTCTAATAACCCCACAATAGACTTGCCATTAATCAGAATAGTTTTCATAGGCCGTTTCTGAGTAATTTTTGTTATCCAAAAACCATATCACTAGACCCAAATATAAGAAGCAAGAAAAGAGGTGTTACACAATATCTTTATAAGCTTTTCTAATGATCTTTTTATAACCCAAATCTGGTCTATAGCCTTTTAGATGACAAGTAACCATTTAATCTTAGCTTGAAAACTTCCAGCAACGGGGAGCTCACTATTCACCAAGGTTTTAAACTCTCTCTCACCTCTTACTCTATAGCATTTTTATCCTGCATACCACTTTTTCTAACTCCTTTTCAGTAGTATATGTTGGCCAGGAGCTGCGCTAGTCTCTCAGCAATGTAAGAAAACGTCTTGTCTATTGTCTAACAGCCTAGAAGCTGCAATTTTTTGCACCCAAAAAGCTAGATCTAGATCCTCTGGGGCTTTTTTTGTCTGGTTTTTCTGTTTGGTAATAAGGTAAAAGCAAAAGCTGTGCTATTATTTTTTTTAATTTTTATTAATTGCACAGTTTTAGCAGGTGGCGAGATCAAAACTTCAGTTTTTTCAGTATAATCAGAATTTACTACACAAGACACTACCGAAATTTCTTGAAAAGAAAGCAAGCTATGCCCCAGTACAAGTCTTACAATGTCCTCAGGCAGGGGACTAGCCACTCTCATTGGAATCTGAGTCACTGGCACATCAGGGGTTAATATTATTGAAGTGGTGGAACTGAGGTCTAGGCCTGAGCTACCTGGGGTTGTTTGGTACGGGTTGTTGTGTCTGTTTAGCAGGACATTTTGGCAAAACATGTTCTATTTGGCCTCAAGAGAAACATTTTGCATTTGTAAAGTCCTTTTTATTACGAATATTTTTTTTTCTGTTTTTCTTCCTTTTTCTTTTTTTTTTTTTGTTGGGTGAGGCCCCTCCTGAGGGGATTTTATGCAAGGAGCAAGCTCTGTTTTAAAAGCTCTTTTGCTCAAAAATATTGTCACTATCGTTTTCAAACTTAAGCAATGTTCTGGGAGGCTTTGGATATGGTGGGGATTCTTAAGCCCTGGGGAGGCGCAAGCAGAGGTTGCAGTGGTCGCCTTAAATAAGATAACTTTTTTAAAGGTTTGGTTTGTGTAGAGGGGGAGGGGCTCTCCAGGGCGCTCGGCCGCTGCGTCCTGTAAGCACCCTCCTTCCTCGGGAGGAAGAGGAGTCTCTCTCCTTTTGTTTGCCAATGGCAGAAAATACGATCTGCATAGAAGGTGGAGACCCACTACCATTTACCGCTATAGCCTCTCCCATAGGCTATCTAACAGCCTCATGACAGGGGTCCAGAACATTTGTAATCATATTTTACAGAGCAAAAGCATTTACAGGCCCATGCAAAGTATAGTAAGTTTTTAGCTGTTTTCCTACTCTCTCCCAGGTGTCTAAGTTAACAGTGCCTTCTTCTGGAAACCAGGGACACTGTTCTTGTACAAAGGAAAAAAATGAATGAATATTGGAATTTTTAACTTTAATTCCTCGTTTAGTTAGTAACTGCAAGATTACTCCTATAAAAAGCTGTCTTTCTTTTGATTCACTGTTACCCATGTCAGAAAATTAAGTCTTATAGAAAAGTCTACCTCAACAAAAGGTTTTACCTCTGGCGAGGGGGTTTTGTTTTTTAACCCTAGGATAGCAGGTTTCTTTTCAACCTCTAGAGCACCAGGTTTCTCTTAAACCCTTGAACACTTCCCACTCTTCCTCACCCTGTCTATCCTACAGGGGGGTCCGCGGCACCCTGAGTGGGGTCCTAGCCGTCCCGAACACTCAACACTGGGGGAGTACCCGAAAGTACTCCGGGGGAGTGATTAAGTCACTCCGGGGGAGCAACAGAGAGTGCTCCGGGGGGGAGCAACGGAGAGGGCTCCGGGGGAGCAGCAGAGAGTGCTCCGGGGGGAGCTTTTGCTCCGAGGAACCTACCTTCGAATAGCCTGTTCCGGGCGCCACTTGCCGGGGTCCTGGCCCGGTGGATCCAGGGAATTCGAAGGTGGACGGCGTTGGCGTGGAAAGACTTGTTTGTTTATTAATGTAAGATTAGATTAAGAAACTATAGTGTAATAAGAAGATTAAGTGGAGGAAGAGGGCTGAATAGCTTGGTTTACGCGGAAGGCCAATAAAATTCCAGACAAGGAATCTGCACCATCTACGTTGGGCCACCGGCGCCCGCTTGAATATCTAAGGGTGCCTCGCCTTAAGCTCCCTTTGGTGCGGGTCTTAACAGCCGGGGCAAGTAAGTAGACCTGGCGAGCCTCCGCGCCCCAGATGGAGATTCAGCCTGAAGTTAAAGTAAAGAGCAGAGAGAGGGAAGGGGAGAGAAGAGAGGAGAGAGAGAGACATGGGGGGAGCCAGAGTCCCAAGAAACCAGGCCGAGAGACTAGTTCGAGAAACTGGTCCGATCCTTTATTGTTCAGAAGGCCTTTTATACTTTTGATAAAACATGGAGATCAACGGGTAACACAGAATTATGTAGCGTTCGCAGCCCAGACTCTTTCTATACATCATTTTGTATACAAAAGGTCTCAGGTGATTTACATTATCTTCTGGCCAAGAAGCTTGTTAACACTTTTTAGCTCTCTTCCTTAATGAATGTTGATTTTGTTTCCCCTGAAGTGTTTTTCTTTAATTTGCATCTCCTTAAAGCATTAAAGTTACATCTCTATAGAACAAAGGTGCAGTGGGATATAACAAAGAAGGTACTTAACTCAAAGATCTAATGTTGCTAATACCAGGTCTACTACTTGTTTTTCTATATACCAACTATATCTAAAAATAAAGGATATGAAAATTTGGCAGCAAGCATTGACTCAACAAATGAAACTTTTAATCAGTCCTATTCTAAAGATTTTGACTCTTCGGAAGCCCCTACATTCCTAGGATGTTTTAAGCTTCCTGTGCCTCCTGCGGTCAGGAGGCCTCAAACAATCACACTCGCAGAGTCCTGCAGGCAGGCTAGAAAGCCATCGGAGGGTTTTTAGATTGAAACACTCTTTCAAATGCAGAAGACTGAAACCCTGAATTGACTTTTTCCAGAAAATGTCAGAAGAGTGGAAAAGCAGAGCACAAAAGCCGGCAGATTTTTGTTGGGGTACATGCTTAGGAATTTCCAGAGGGGTCCCTGAAGTCTGAGCACGCCTTGCGTATGTCAGCTTCCTTCCTCATGACCTTGTCACGGGCGGGATTCCTCACACTGGCTCCCGGCATCTCACCCTTTTTAATTTTAAATAATTGATTATTTATGTTTAAAATCAGGTGCAGTTCGGTCTCGAGATTCCGAATGCTCTGCCGAAGAATCTAGACAATATAGGGAAGTATGATTATGAGGAGCAAGATTATAGACAGTAGACAGAACAGTCTTCAGAAATGAAGTTAGAGAAAGTGTGGGAAAAGTCATTGGCTTCTCCTGCGGTGGTAAAATCTAATCGGGAGTGTTCCAAGGTCTGAATCTGATTATGAAGTTTCCCTAAGTCTAAACTAATATCTGAGCTGTTCCAAAATACCTAAACCTTGATTTTTTAACATATTGGGCATTTACACTTGTTGAGTCAATGATTGCTGTTGTAGTAACAATAACAGTTGTTGTAACACAGCAAGAACATAATTATCATATCAATAAGTTGTTACAGTTATAGGACATCTTTAAAACCACAGAAGAGCAGACATTACTTTGAGGAGTTAAACAAGATGAAAACATCCATGGTTCACAAGTCGCTACATTAGGTACATTAAGTTTTCTGGAATCATTGGTGAAAAGAAGAACATAAGGAGAGGATAGACAAGCCAAAATAGAGTAAATAGAGTCATTTTCTGGTTGGAGTTTGTGCTGCAGCAGCTGTTAGTCCTGCCGGGATCTTGATGTTTCTTTTGCCTCTTTTGCCGGTAGGAGCAGCGGCCTTCACCCGCCCTCTGACACTGGCGCTGTTATGGGGCTGCGAGTGCGGTGCACTGGGTTCCGTCAGTCAGGCTGGCCCGCCCGCAGCTTTTGGTGCGCGGCTGTTTCCCGCGGTGGTGGTGGCAGAGAAGTTCCCTTTTTCTTTTGTGGCGAATCAGTCTGTCCGGGATCCAAGTTGACGAATCTGCACCCTGTGGAAAAAAATATAAACACTTCCTCGACCCGCAGTAAATTTTGGGTCGGGATCTTTTTGTTATCTGGAGGAGATCTTTTTGCTTTACTAATGGCTTTTTATTTTACTGTTTCAAACGAATCAGCATTTAACTTATTACAAAGAGAACATGTTGTAAAATCTGATGGGGGAAAACTATACTTAATTTCTCTCTTTTTAATTTTTGAATTAACAAAGCACGTGAGGGTAAATGATGCAAGATCTGATCACAAGAATTTCCTATAGCAATCTGCCAATCATCAAACATTTGAAAAGCATCAAGTTGTTCTCTGTTATATGGAAGTACAATTTTTGATGGTTCTTTATTAAACAATTTAATAAATCAGTATATTTGAATTAATCTTTTTAATTAATATGTCAGTAATTTTTCCTTAGGCAGAGGCCACTGTTCCACCCACACCGGATCTTGAAATTTTCATGTAATGGGGTAGGCAGCAAAAACAATGGCCTTCATTATAAATTTGGATATCCCAATCCAGTATATAGCTTGCAAGGAGTTGGGCAAATTAGCTCAATTATTCTTGTCTGTTGTTTACCCAATCCTTTTGATGGATCATAGCCGATCTGCAGCATCTGAGAGGTCACTTTATCATCAGGGCTAAAAAGTAAACACTCCCATTTGAGATAGCATGTCCCTCCCCCACAGGGTAAGGGGGAGTGAAGGGACTACATACGGTTGGAAAGTTCCACGGGTGTCCTCAAATTGCCAATCTAAAATTTTTGCACTTTTGGCTACTGTGGGGGCTCTTCCTATCCCCACCAAGTTATTTTCAGTAGTATGTGTGGGCCAGGAGGTGGGCCAGGAGCTAGGCCAGTCTTTTCCTGAAATGCAAGAAACGTCTGCTCCTGTGTCTAATAACCCCACAATAGACTTGCCATTAATCAGAATAGTTTTCATAGGCCGTTTCTGAGTAATTTTTGTTATCCAAAAACCATATCACTAGACCCAAATATAAGAAGCAAGAAAAGAGGTGTTACACAATATCTTTATAAGCTTTTCTAATGATCTTTTTATAACCCAAATCTGGTCTATAGCCTTTTAGATGACAAGTAACCATTTAATCTTAGCTTGAAAACTTCCAGCAACGGGGAGCTCACTATTCACCAAGGTTTTAAACTCTCTCTCACCTCTTACTCTATAGCATTTTTATCCTGCATACCACTTTTTCTAACTCCTTTTCAGTAGTATATGTTGGCCAGGAGCTGCGCTAGTCTCTCAGCAATGTAAGAAACGTCTTGTCTATTGTCTAAAGCCTAGAAGCTGCAATTTTTTGCACCCAAAAAGCTAGATCTAGATCCTCTGGGGCTTTTTTGTCTGGTTTTTCTGTTTGGTAATAAGGTAAAAGCAAAAGCTGTGCTATTATTTTTTTTTAATTTTTATTAATTGCACAGTTTTAGCAGGTGGCGAGATCAAAACTTCAGTTTTTTCAGTATAATCAGAATTTACTACACAAGACACTACCGAAATTTCTTGAAAAGAAAGCAAGCTATGCCCCAGTACAAGTCTTACAATGTCCTCAGGCAGGGACTAGCCACTCTCATTGGAATCTGAGTCACTGGCACATCAGGGGTTAATATTATTGAAGTGGTGGAACTGAGGTCTAGGCCTGAGCTACCTGGGTTGTTTGGTACGGGTTGTTGTGTCTGTTTAGCAGGACATTTTGGCAAAACATGTTCTATTTGGCCTCAAGAGAAACATTTTGCATTTGTAAAGTCCTTTTTATTACGAATATTTTTTTTCTGTTTTTCTTCCTTTTTCTTTTTTTTTTTGTTGGGTGAGGCCCCTCCTGAGGGGATTTTATGCAAGGAGCAAGCTCTGTTTTAAAAGCTCTTTTTGCTCAAAAAATATTGTCACTATCGTTTTCAAACTTAAGCAATGTTCTGGGAGGCTTTGGATATAAAGTGGGGAGTTCTTAAGCCCTGGGGAGGCGCAAGCAGAGGTTGCAGTGGTCGCCTTAAATAAGATAACTTTTTTAAAGGTTTGGTTTGTGTAGAGGGGGAGGGGGCTCTCCAGGGCGCTCGGCCGCTGCGTCCTGTAAGCACCCTCCTTCCTCGGGAGGAAGAGGAGTCTCTCTCCTTTTGTTTGCCAATGGCAGAAAATACGATCTGCATAGAAGGTGGAGGACGTACCGCTATAGCTCCCATAGGCTATCTAACAGCTCATGACAGGGGGTCCAGAACATTTTGTAATCATATTTTACAGAGCAAAAGCATTTACAGGCCCATGCAAAGTATAGTAAGTTTTTAGCTGTTTTCCTACTCTCTCCCAGGTGTCTAAGTTAACAGTGCCTTCTTCTGGAAACAGGGACACTGTTTCTGT
>NW_017198640.1:0-7614 GCF_001704415.2 Capra hircus | reverse complement strand
TTGGGAGCTTAGGGGTGGTGGGTTGCACACTGCCAAGGGCTTCAGCAGTGAGAATTCTGTCAGAGGGAAGGGAAGGGCAACTGCAGGGCTCCTCCAGCGGTTGCTTGGCCGCCCAGAATCAGCCCGCCCACCGAGAGCACCAGGCTCCCAGGGCCCCTGGCTGGGGTTTTCAGCCCCGCACACACGGAGGCTGATTCCTTGGGTGCCCAGAAAGTGTATGACAGACGTAGGTTCCCTAGCACTCTCCTCCCCAGCAGAGACATGTGCAGGTGTTTGGGGCCTGATCCTGCGTGTCTGGGTTTCCTGCCCACAGCCCCAACTCAGGGAAGCAGCCCTGAGGCAAGACCTGCTGGAGGAGCCCTGCGCCCCGCCTGATAGGCGAGTGCACAGCCAGCAGGGAAGCGAGCCTCCTCGGGGGGAAGGAGGCAGCAGCCCCGTCAAGCTGAAATCCCTGCTTGCACGAGCTAAGTGCGCCTCCAGTACGGCAGATCTCTAGCTCTGCTCAGAGCCCCGATCTGGCAGAGTTCCTGGCACCAAGATGCTCTGCCGGCGAGCCTTGCCCAGACTTGCCTTGCTTTTAGGCTCCCTCCCCAGGAAGGGCAGGCTGTTGAGGCTCTGGAAACGCCACTGGCGCCTTCCTGGCTTCAGCTCTACCCCTGCCTTGCCTTTGCACTTAGGTCCCAGCGTCCTTGAGGAGGGCTTAGGGGCTGGTGGTTGCACACTGCCAAGGGGCCAGCAGTGAAAGCTCTGTCAGAGGGAAGGGAAGGGCAACTGCAGGGCTCCTCCAGCGGTTTCTAGGCCGCCTAGAATCAGCGCGCGCACCGAGAGCACCAGGCTCCCAGGGCCCCTGGCTGGGTTTTCAGCCCGCACACACGGAGCTGATTCCTGGGTGCCAGAAAGTGTATGACAGACGTAGGTTCCCTAGCACTCTCCTCCCCAGCAGAGACATGTGCAGGTGTTGGGGCCTGATCCTGCGTGTCTGGGTTCCTGCCCACAGCCCAACTCAGGGAAGCAGCCCCTGAGGCAAGACCTGCTGGAGGAGCCCTGCGCCCCCGCCTGATAGGCGAGTGCACAGCCAGCAGGGAAGCGAGCCTCCTCGGGGGAAGAGGAGGCAGCCAGCCCCGTCAAGTTGAAAGCCCTGCTTGCACGGAGCTAAGTGCGCCTCCAGTACGGCAGAGCTCTAGCTCTGCTCAGAGCCCCGATCTGGCAGAGTTCCTGGCGCGAGGCTGCTCTGCCGGGCTAGCCTTGCCCAGACTTGCCTTGCTTTTAGGCTGCCTCTCCAGGAAGGAGCAGGCAGCAGGAGCCTGGGAGTCGCCACTGGCGCCTTTCTTGCCTCAGCTCCAATCCTGCCTTGCCTTTGCACTTAGGTCCCAGTCCTCCTTAAGGAGAGCTTAGGGGCTGGTGGGTTGCACACTGCCAAGGGCTCCAGCAGTGAGAATTCTGTCAGAGGGAAGGGAAGGGCAACTGCAGGGCTCCTCCAGCGGTTGCTTGGCCGCCCAGATTCAGCGCCACACGGAGAGCACCAGGCTCCCAGGTCCCCTGGCTGGGTTTTCAGCCCCGCACACACGGAGGCTGATTCCTTGGGTGCCCAGAAAGTGTATGACAGACGTAGGTTCCCTAGCACTCTCCTCCCCAGCAGAGACATGTGCAGGTGTTTGGGGCCTGATCCTGCGTGTCTGGGTTCCTGCCCACAGCCCCAACTCAGGGGAAGCAGCCCCTGAGGCAAGACCTGCTGGAGGAGCCCTGCGCCCCCGCCTGATAGGCGAGTGCACAGCCAGCAGGGAAGCGAGCCTCCTCGGGGGAAGAGGAGGCAGCAAGTCCCCGTCAAGCTGAAATCCCTGCTTACACGAAGCTAAGTGCGACTCCAGTACGGCAGATCTCTAGCTCTGTTCAGAGGCCCGATCTGGCAGAGTTCCTGGCACCAAGATGCTCTGCCATAGGCGAGCCTTGCGCAGACTTGCCTTGCTTTAAGGCTCCCTCCCCAGGAAGGAGCAGGCTGTGTGAGGCTCGGAAACGCCACTGGCGCCTTCCTGGCTTCAGCTCTACCCCTGCCTTGCCTTTGCACTTAGGTCCCAAGCGTCCTTGAGGAGGGCTTAGGGGCTGGTGGGTTGCACACTGCCAAGGGCTCCAGCAGTGAAAGCTCTGTCAGAGGGAAGCGAAGGGCAACAGCAGGGCTCCTTCAGCGGTTCCTTGGCCGCCCAGACAAAGCTCCGCACGGAGAGCACCAGGTTCCAAGGGCCCCTGGCTGGGTTTTGCATCCCCACACTCCCAGAGGCTGACTCCGTGGGTGCCTAGAAAGTGTGTGAGAGACGTAGGTTCCCTAGCACTCTCCTCCCCAGCAGAGACATGTGCAGGTGGTTGGGGCCTTATCCTGCGTGTCTGGGTTCCCGCCCACAGCCTCAACTCAGGGGAAGCAGCCCCTGAGGCAAGACCTGCTGGAGGAGCCCTGCGCGCCCGCCTGATAGGCGAGAGCACAGCCAGCAGTGTAGCGAGCCTCCTCGGGAGAAGAGGAGGCAGCCGAGCCCAGTCAAGAGGAAAGCCCTGCTTGCACGGAGCTAAGTGGGCCTCCAGTACGGCAGAGCTCTAGCTCTGCTCAGAGCCCCGATCTGGCAGAGTTTCTGGCGCGAGGCTGCTCGGCCGGGGGCTCGCCTTGCCCAGACTTGCCTTGCTTTTAGGCTCCCTCCCAGGAAGGAGCTGTCTGAGCGAGCCTGGGAGACGCCACTGGTGCCTTCCTTGCCTCAGCTCCAATCCTGCCTTGCCTTTGCACATAGGTGCCAGGCGTCGTTGGGAGGGCTTAGGGGGTGGTGGGTTGCACACTGCCAAGGGCTTCAGCAGTGAGAGCTCTGTCAGAGGGAAGGGAAGGGCAACTGCAGGGCTCCTCCAGCGGTTTCTAGGCCGCCTAGAATCAGCGCCGCACCGAGAGCACCAGGCTCCCAGGGCCCCTGGCTGGGGTTTTCAGCCCCGCACACACGGAGGCTGATTCCTTGGGTGCCCAGAAAGTGTATGACAGACGTAGGTTCCCTAGCACTCTCCTCCCCAGCAGAGACATGTGCAGGTGTTTGGGGCCTGATCCTGCGTGTCTGGGTTCCTGCCCACAGCCCCAACTCAGGGAAGCAGCCCCTGAGGCAAGACCTGCTGGAGGAGCCCTGCGCCCCGCCTGATAGGCGAGTGCACAGCCAGCAGGGAAGCGAGCCTCCTCGGGGAAGAGGAGGCAGCCCAGCCCCGTCAAGTTGAAAGCCCTGCTTGCACGGAGCTAAGTGCGCCTCCAGTACGGCAGAGCTCTAGCTCTGCTCAGAGCCCGATCTGGCAGAGTTCCTGGCGCGAGGCTGCTCTGCCGGGGGCTAGCCTTGCCCAGACTTGCCTTGCTTTTAGGCTGCCTCTCCAGGAAGGAGCAGGCAGCAGGAGCCTGGGAGTCGCCACTGGCGCCTTTCTTGCCTCAGCTCCAATCCTGCCTTGCCTTTGCACTTAGGTCCCAGTCCTCCTTAAGGAGAGCTTAGGGGCTGGTGGGTTGCACACTGCCAAGGGCTCCAGCAGTGAGAATTCTGTCAGAGGGAAGGGAAGGGCAACTGCAGGGCTCCTCCAGCGGTTGCTTGGCCGCCCAGATTCAGCGCCACACGGAGAGCACCAGGCTCCCAGGTCCCCTGGCTGGGGTTTTCAGCCCCGCACACACGGAGGCTGATTCCTTGGGTGCCCAGAAAGTGTATGACAGACGTAGGTTCCCTAGCACTCTCCTCCCCCAGCAGAGACATGTGCAGGTGTTTGGGGCCTGATCCTGCGTGTCTGGGTTTCCTGCCCACAGCCCCAACTCAGGGGAAGCAGCCCCTGAGGCAAGACCTGCTGGAGGAGCCCTGCGCCCCCGCCTGATAGGCGAGTGCACAGCCAGCAGGGAAGCGAGCCTCCTCGGGGGAAGAGGAGGCAGCAAGTCCCCGTCAAGCTGAAATCCCTGCTTACACGAAGCTAAGTGCGACTCCAGTACGGCAGATCTCTAGCTCTGTTCAGAGGCCCGATCTGGCAGAGTTCCTGGCACCAAGATGCTCTGCCATAGGCGAGCCTTGCGCAGACTTGCCTTGCTTTAAGGCTCCCTCCCCAGGAAGGAGCAGGCTGTGTGAGGCTCGGAAACGCCACTGGCGCCTTCCTGGCTTCAGCTCTACCCCTGCCTTGCCTTTGCACTTAGGTCCCAAGCGTCCTTGAGGAGGGCTTAGGGGCTGGTGGGTTGCACACTGCCAAGGGCTCCAGCAGTGAAAGCTCTGTCAGAGGGAAGCGAAGGGCAACAGCAGGGCTCCTTCAGCGGTTTGCTTGGCCGCCCAGACAAAGCTCCGCACGGAGAGCACCAGGTTCCAAGGGCCCCTGGCTGGGTTTTGCATCCCCACACTCCCAGAGGCTGACTCCGTGTGTGCCTAGAAAGTGTGTGAGAGACGTATGTTCCCTAGCACTCTCCTCCCCAGCAGAGACATGTGTTTGGGAGGGCTTAGGGATCGCTGAGTTCCACACTTCCAAGGGCTCCAGCACTGAGAGCTCTGTCGACGGGAAGGGAAGGGCAACTGCAGAGCTCCTTCAGCTGTTGCTTGGCTGTCCAGACTCAGCGCCACATTGAGAGCACCATGCACCCAGGGCCCCTGGGTGGTGTCTGCAGCCAGCAGGCTGGCGACTCACTTGTGGTCTCCCATCATTTGCCTGAAATACATAGGTTCCCTAATGCTCTTCTCCCCAGCAGAGCTGTGTGCAGGTTGTTGGGGCCTGCCCCTGCGTGTCTGGGTTCCCGCCCACAACCCCAGCTCAGGGGAAGTAACCCCTGAGCCAAGACCTGCAGGAGGCGAGGTATGGCTCCGCCTGGAAGCCGAGTGCACAGGACAAGTGGAAGGGAGCCTCCTCCGGGGAAGAGGAGGCAGCCCAGTCGCCTGCTGCTGCAAGCCTTGCTGGGGTGGAGCCGAGTGCGCCTCCAGTATCGCAGAGCTCCAGCTCCGCTGAGAGCCCTGATCTGGCAGAGTTCCTTGCGCGAGGCTGCTCTGCCTGGGGCGAGCCTTGCCCAGACTTGCCTGGCTTCTAGACTTCCTGCCCAGGAAGGAGCAGTCTGCACGAGGTTGGGAGACGCCACTGGCACCTTCCTGGCCTCAGCTCTGCTCCTGCCTTGCCTTTGCACCTAGGCCCCAGGCGTTCTTGTGGTGGCTTAGGGGCCGGTGGCTTCCACACTGCCAAGGGCTCCAACAGTGAGAGCTCTGTTCGAGGGAAATGAAGGGTATATTTGGAATGCAATCGTTTATCAGATGTGAGACCCACACCTTCACCCTGAACCCTCACCCCGAGCCCTTACCCTCGCCCTCACCCACACCCTCACCCTGAACCCTTACCCTCACCCTCACCTTGAAGCCTTACCCTCACCCTCACCCCTAACCCTAACCCTCACGCCTCACCCCTCACCCTAACAAGTTGGGGGGCTGTTCTGCACACTGTAACCTTAACCCTTCCCTCACCCGACACCCTATCCACATCCTAACCCTAACCCACTTCATAGTCACGCCCTCAACCCTATACTTACCCTTGAAGTACGTACCTGCATCATCTTCGTTTTGGACACTTCCCATGCATAACAAAAGACAAGGTTGGAATGTTTCAAACATCGATCCAAGACCCATTATCCACATAAAAGGGATATAAATACTCTGATCACATCATTTAAATCTCTTGCATCACCAAAATACCTCTCCACCACGTATCCAATCGCCATTGATGGATCACATCTATCTCATACATTTTATAACTTAGCAATCAGATACGCACCCGTAATCTGGGTAATTATATACACAGGATATATTGATACCATAAATATTTCAACAAATTCCACTTTCTACGATGAGTTCAATCTTCACAAAAGTAGGATGAACGGCACCTGTTTCCACTAGGATCCATAGCATTGCACAAAGTGACAGTGAGCGTGAAAATCTTAATGATGACCACCGGAAAGAAGGTCAGCACGGCTGATATCACAGATTTTTCAGTGTTCCGATACGACTTCTACCCAAATCCATAAAGAAAGACATATGCATAGGAAACTACAAATTGAAAGCAAGTCTATTGAGATAAATATTGGACATCAATTGTATGAATCTTTAAGGCATCACTGCAGACATTCTTCAGACATTCTTCAAATTCATAGAATGACAACAAAGTATGGCTACGTACAATCCATTCGGTTTTATAAACCACTCATGAATAACCTCACAAGCCATTGAAAACCAGATGACACTTTCAAATAGCCTTTGATCTACAAACAAGGCTGTAAGACAGAAAGTTAAAATCGAAATACATGAACTAAATCCTCAATAGATATGAAAACATCCCTTGGTAGTGAAGTCGATTCACATTAGTTATTAGGGCTTTCATGCACAGATCCACGGGGCATATACAGAACCATTCCTCCAACAAAACTGAAGAATGACTTTAAAAATCGCAAACAAAACATGAGTATATGTGTTCACACACTTCATGGAGCAAGGGTTTCTTCGATCTGAAAACTGGCGTCGATGAAGGACTGTGTGAAGAAGACTTCAAAGTCTATTTGGCAAACACAGCCTACGTTGGCTATATTTAGTCCTCAGATGAATGGAATGTCATGAGTACTGGGCGTTTCAAAGAAGCAGCCTGTGAAGCTCTGGACGCTTATTGGGATGCGTGGTATACCACATTCACACGTTTCAGTAGCATTGGTGCAAAAACGATACACTTCTCAGGGGAAGCTTCTTACATGGACTCTTGGGATCAGAGCTCTAACTCATACACACATACTTTTCCTTTGAAAATGATTCCTGCATGATAAGCAAACAAAACACTGGATGAACACCTAGACGGTGAGCTCTGTACTAAATGATTTGAAAGCCAGTAGATGGAATGAGCTGATGAGGAAGACTACAAACGAGTCATCTTCTTCAACTTGGTCAAACTGCTCATAGTCATACAAAGTGAATGAAAAGTGGAGCCTGTTGTCATTCATCTGTTGAAAAGAAAGAGAATAATACAACAAATTAGCAAAATCTTATTTTCTTCATAAACATTATATTATTTCTGCACAGCTTTTCTTACTGGCATGAATAGAATATCTGCAATAATCACTTGTCACAGTGAAAATGGATTCACATTCGATATCGATTCACATCTAGAATTGATGCCATAGCTGTTTGATACTATTGCTTGAGTGAATGCAACTTATGTGACTTCACAAACTACAAACACGACTAACATAATAGGTATTAAAAAACCTTGAGTGACATGAGCGTGAAAGACTTAGTAGAGTTGCTCTCAAGAATCATGATACTATTCTTCACTCCAGCCATAGGACTGGAATCTGTACATTAACACCCCTGCAAAAGAAACGGAAAGGATAGAATAATAATAAAGGAACTTCATAACTATATTCCTACTGTCAACATTCAACACTATGTTTTCTTTTCAACTGACTTTCATATTTGGTCTACTGTAACCTCTTCTGTGTTCATTTTATGCTAAACTTATTGCCAACAGTAAAATTACCATATGAGCTCTAATGAATTTTTTTACTTGCAAAGCTAGTGATAGAACCAAAGGCCAATATCTACATCAAACGGAGGAATGGAATGGAAA
>NW_017198639.1:0-7614 GCF_001704415.2 Capra hircus | reverse complement strand
AAAAGAATTCCCGGTGTTCCCGTCGCATCTCAAGAAGGCGCTCTCCACAGGAAAGGCGAGAGGAACTCCAGGGTCGTGCCACCATTCCCAGAGTCCCAGATGTCTCAGTCCATTCCAGGGAAACATGTTTTCCCTGCACTGACTCGACTTTTAAGCCGAGGATCGACTCACACCACGTGGCACGGGACAACCCTGTGGGGAAAAGCCTCGTGGGAAAGCCACAGATCCCTTGATCCACGCGAAGGGAAGCGTGACACTGCTGCTACAGCTCGGGAGGAAAGCGCACATGCATGCCCCACACCAGACGAGGACTGACTCCCCTGGGGAGACTCCAGAAGTACCCCAAGATCCATGTCAGCACTGGAGAGGAATCTCAGGTTCTGGCACCGACTCCACACAAGGTCTTATGCCGGTGTCCAGCCCCGGTGGATCCAGGGAATTCGAAGGGTGGACGGCGTTGGCGTGGAAAGACTTTGTTTATTTATTAATGCAAGATTAGATTAGCAAACTATAGTGTAGTAAGAAGATTAAGTGGAGGAAGAGGCTGAATAGCTTGGTTTACGCGGACGGCCAATAAAAATTCCAGACAAGGAATTTGCACCACCTACGTTGGGCCACCGCGCCCGCTTGATATCTAAGGGTGCCTCGCCTTAAGCTCCCTTTCGTGCGGGTCTTAACAGCCAGGCCAAGTAAGTAGACCTGGCGAGACTCCGCACTCCATGTGGAGATTCAGCCTGAAGTTATAGTAAAGAGCAGAGAGAAGGAAAGGTAGAGAAGAAGAAAGAGAGAGAAAGACACGGGGGGAGCCAGAGTCCCAGAAACCAGGCTGAGAGACTAGTTCGAGAAGCTGGTCCGAGAAACTGGCCCCGGCCCCTGGCCTCCTCCTTTATTGCTTCAGAAGGTCTTTTATACTTTTGATAATACATGAAGATCAATGGATAACCCAAAATTATGTAGTGTTCCCAACCCAGATTCTTTCTGTATATCATTTTGTATACAAAAAGGTCTCAGGTGATTTACATTATCTTCTGGCCAAGAGGCTTGTTAACACTTTTTGGCTCTCTTCCTTAATGAATGTTAATTTGTTTCCCCTGAAGTGTTTTTCTTTAATCTGCATCTCCTTAAAGCATTAAAGTTACATCTCTATAGAACAAAGGTGCAGTGGGTTATAACAAAGAAAGTACTTAACTCAAAGATCTAATGTTGCTAATACCAGGTCTACTACTTGTTTTTCACATACCAACTATATCTAAAAATAAAGGATACGAAAATTTGGCAGCAAGCATTGACCCAAAAAATGAAACTTTTAATCAATCCTATTCTAAGATTCTGACTCCTCGAAGCTCCTGCATTCCTAGGATGTTTTAAGCTTCCTGTGCCTCTTCGGTCAGGAGGCCTCAAACAATCACAAGCGCAGCTGTACGAGTCCTACAGGCAGGATAGAAACCATCAGAGGGTTTTTGGATTGAAACACTCTTTTCAATGCAGAAGACTAACGCCCTGAATTGACTTTTTCCAGAAAAGTTCAGAAGAGTGAAAAAGCAGAGCACAAAAACCGGCAGATTTTTGTTGGGTACATGCTTAAAAATTTCCAGGGGTCCCTGAGTCTGAGCACGCCTTGCGTATGTCAGCTTCCTTCCTCATAACCTTGTCACGGCGGGCTTCCTCACACTGTCTCCCGGCAGCCTTAGGCCCCAGCATCGACGGAGAGGAATCCCGAGAGGCCCCGAGCAACTCGCATGCGGACTGGCCTTTCCTGAGGCCACCAAGCGGGTCCCTGAGGTCCCCGTCGTAAGTCGAGAGCACCTGCCCCAACTCGAGAAAATCCAGGAGGTTCTCCCCTCCAGGCGAGATGAGGCCCATTTCCGCTGAGGCGTCTCGAGGCTAATCACACCTAACCTCTGGAAATTCCAAAGGGTCTTCACACCCTTGCTGCAACTCAAGAAGTTCCCCGACATACCCGTCTCCACTCGAGAGGAAGCACGAGAGTCCCGCCCACATCCAGAGGAGCCCCGTTTCCGCCTCCTAGCTCGAGAGAGGGATCCTTTCCCTGCGTGGTCGGAAAGAATTCCCGGCTTTCCGTCGCATCTCAAGAGGAGGCGCTCTCACACAGGAAAGGCGAGAGGAACTCCAGGGTCGTGCCACCATTCCCAGAGTCCCCAGATGTCTCAGTCCATTCCAGGGAAACCTGTTTTCCCTGCACTGCCTCGACTTTCAAGCCGAGGATCGACTCACACACGGTGGCACGTGGGACAGCCCTGTGGAAAGCCTCGTGGGAAACCTCATGGGAAAGCCTCGAGGAAAGCACAGATCCCTTGATCCAAGCGAAGGAAGCGTGACACTGCTGCTACAGCTCGGGAGGAAAGCGCACGTGCATGCCCCCACTCGAGACGAGGACTGACTCCCCTGGGGAGACTCCAGAAGTACCCCAAGATCCATGTCAGCACTGGAGAGGAATCCTCAGGTTCCGGCACCGACTCCACACAAGGTCTTAGGCCCCGGCATCGACGGGAGAGGAATCCCGAGAGGCCCCCCGAGCAATCTCGCATGGGACTGCCTTTCCTGAGGCCACCAAAGGGTTCCCTGAGTCCCCGTCGTAAGTCAAGAGCACCTGCCGCAACTAGAGAAAATCCAGGACGTTCTCCCTTCCAGGCGAGATGAGGCCCATTTAACTGAGGGTCTCGAGGCTAATCACACCTAACCTCTGGAACTTCCAAAGGGTCCTTCACACCCTTGCTAAAACTCAAGAAGTTCCGACATACCCGTCTCCACTCGAGAGGAAGCACGAGAGTCCCGCCCACATCCAGAGGACCCCGTTTCCGCCTACTAGCTCGAGAGGAGGGATCCTTTCCCTGCATGTCGGGAAAGAATTCCGGCGTTCCCGTCGCATCTCAAGAGGAGGCGCTCTCCACAGGAAAGGCGAGCGGAACTCCAGGGTCGTGCCACCATTCCAGAGTCCCCCAGATATCTCAGTCCATTCCAGGGAAACCTGTTTCCCTACACTGCCTCGAATTTCAGGACGAGGATCTACTCACACCACGGTGGCACGTGGGACAGCCCTTTGGGAAAGCCTCGAGGGAAAGCCACAGATCCCTTGATCCACGCGAAGGGAACCGTGACACTGCTGCTGCAGCTCGGAGGAAAGCGCACGTGCATGCCCCACTCGAGACAAAGACTTACTCCCCTGGGGAGACTCCAGAAGTACTCCAAGATCCATGTCAGCACTGGAGAGGAATCCTCAGTTTCAGGCACCGACTCCACACAAGGTCTTAGGCCCCGGCACCAATGGAGAGGATTCCCGAGATGCGCCCGAGCAACTCGCATGGGGACTGGCCTTTCCTGAGGCCACCAGAGTGGGTCCCTGAGTTCCCCGTCCTAAGTCCGTAGCACCTGCTGCAACTTGAGAAAAATCCAGGAAGTTCTCCCTTCCAGGCGAGATGAGGAACATTTCCGCTGAGGTGTCTCAAGGCTAATCACACCTAACCTCTGGAACTTACAAAGGGTCCTTCACACCCTTGCTGCAACTCAAGGAGATCCCCAACATACCCGTCTCCATTCGAGAGGAAGCACGAGAGTCCCGCCCAAATTCAGAGGAGCCCCGTTTCCGCCTCCTAGCTCGAGAGGAGGGATCCTTTCCCTCAGTGATCGGGAAAGAGTTACCAGTGTTCCCGGCGCATCTCAAGAGGAGGCGATCTCCACAGGAAAGGCGAGAGGAACTCCAGGGTCGTACCACCATTCCCTGAGTCCCCCAGATGTCTCAGTCCATTCCAGGGAAACCTGTTTTCCCTGCACTGCCTCTACTTTCAAGCCGAGGATGGACTCACACCACGGTGGCACGTGGGACAGCCCTGTGGGAAAGCCTCGTGGGAAAGCCTCGAGAGAAAGCCTCGTGGGAAAGCCTCAAGGAATGCCACAGTTGCTTTGATTCACGCGAAGGGAAGCGAGACACTGCTGCTACAGCTCGGGAGGAAAGCGCACGTGCATGCCCCACTCGAGACGAGGACTGACTCCCCTGGGGAGACTCCAGAAGTAGCCCGAGATCCACGTCAGCACTGGAGAGGAATCCTCACATTCCGTCACCGACTCCAAACAAGGTTTTAGGCCCCGGCATCGACGGGAGAAGAATCCCGAGAGGCCCCGAGCAACTAGCATGGGGACTGGCCTTTCTGAGGACATCAGAGCGGGTCCCTGAGGTCCCCGGCATAAGTCGAGAGCAACTGCCGCAACTCGAGAAAATCCAGGAGGTTCTCCCCTCCAGGCGAGATGAGGCCCGTTTCCCTCTGTGGCGTCCACAGGCTAATCACACCTAACCTCTGGAACTTCCAAAACGTCCTTCACATCCTTGCTGCAACTCAAGAAGTTCCCCGACATACCCGTCTCCACTCGAGAGGAAGCACGAGAGTCCCGCCCACATCCAGAGGAGCCCCGTTTCCGCCTCATAGCTCGAGAGGAAGGATCTTTCCCTGTGTGGTCGGGAAAGAATTCCCGGCGTTCCCGTCGCATCTCAAGAGGAGGCGCTCTCCACAGGAAAGGAGAGAGGAACTCCAGGGTCGTGCCACCATTCCCAGAGTCCCCCAGATGTCTCAGTCCATTCCAGGGAAACCTGTTTTCCCTGCACTGCCTCGACTTTCAAGCCAAGGATCGACTCACACCACGGTGGCACGTGGGACAGCCCTGTGGGAAAGCCTCGAAGGAAAGCCTCATGAGAAAGCCTCGAGGGAAAGCCCCAGTTGCTTTGATCAACCCGAAGGGAAGTGTGACACTGCTGCTACAGCTCGGGAGGAAAGCGCACGTGCATGCCCCAACTTGAGACGAGGACTGATTCCCCTGGGGAGACTCCAGAAGTACCCCAAGATCCACGTCAGCACTGGAGATGAATCCTCACGTTCCGGCACCGACTCCAAACAAGGTCTTAGGCCCCGGCATCGACGGGAGAGGAATCCCGAGAGGCCCCGAGTAACTAGCATGGGGACTGGCCTTTCCTGAGGATATCAGAGCGGGTCCCTGAGATCCCCGTCATAAGTCGAGAGCACCTGCACCAACTCGAGAAATTCCAGGAGGTTCTCCCCTCCAGGCGAGATGAGGCCCATTTCCTCTGAGGCGTCCCCAGGCTAATCACACCTAAACTCTGGAACTTCCAAAACGACCTTCACATCCTTGCTGCAACACAAGAAGTTCCCCGACATACCCATCTCCACTCGAGAGGAAGCACGAGAGTCCCGCCCACATCCAGAGGAGCCTCGTTTCCGCCTCATAGCTCGAGAGGAGGGATCCTTTCCCTGCGTGGTCGGGAAAGAATTCTCGGCGTTCCCGTCGCATCTCAAGAGGAGACGCTTCACACAGGAAAGGCGTGAGGAACTCCAGGGTCGTTCCACCATTCCAAGAGTCCCCCAGATGTCTCAGGCCATTCCAGGGAAACCTGTTTTCCCTGCACTGCCTCGACTTTCAAGCCGAGGATTGACTCACACGACGGTGGCACGTGGGACAGCCCTGTGGGAAAGCCTCGTGGGAAAGTCTCGTGGGAAAGCCTCGAGGGAAAGCCACAGATCCGTTGATCCACGCGAAGGGGAGGGTGACACTGCTGCTACAGCTCGGAGGAAAGTTCACGTGCATGCCCTTACTCGGGACGAGGACTGACTCCCCTGTGGAGACTCCAGAAGTACCCCAAGATCCATGTCAGCACTGGAGAGGAATCCTCAGGTTCCGGCACCGACTCCACACAAGGTCGTAGGCCCGGCATCGACGGGAGAGGAATCCCGAGAGGCCCCCGAGCATTTCGCATGGGGACTGGCCTTTCCTGAGGCCACCAGAGCGGGTCCCTGAGGTCCCCGTCATAAATCCAGAACACCTGCACCAACTCGAGATAATGCAGGAGGTTCTCCCCTCCAGGGTAGATGAGGCCCATTTCCTCTGAGGCTTCCCCAGGCTAATCACAACTAACCTCTGGAACTTCCAAAGGGTCCTTCACACCCTTGCTGCAACTCAAGAAGTTCCCCGACATACCCGTCTCCAATCAAGAGGAAGCACGAGAGTCCCGCACAATCCAGAGGAGCCCCGTTTCCGCCTCCTAGCTCGAGGAGAGGGATCCGTTCCATGCGTCGGTCGGGAAAGAATTCCCGGGGTTCCGTCGCATCTCAAGAGGAGGCGCTCTCCACAGGAAAGGCGAGCGGAACTCCAGGTGTCGTGCCACCATTCCCAGAGTCCCCCAGATATCTCAGTCCATTCCAGGGAAACCTGTTTCCCTACACTGGCCTCGAATTTCAGGACGAGGATCTACTCACACCACGGTGGCACGTGGGACAGCCCTTTGGAAAGCCTCGAGGGAAAGCCACAGATCCCTTGATCCACGCGAAGGGACCGTGACACTGCTGCTGCAGCTCGGGAGGAAAGCGCACGTGCATGCCCCCACTCGAGACAAAGACCTGACTCCCCTGGGGAGACTCCAGAAGTACCCAAGATCCATGTCAGCGACTGGAGAGGAATCCTCAGTTTCAGCACCGACTCCACACAAGGTCTTAGGCCCCGGCACCAATGGGAGAGGAATCCGGAGATGCCCCGAGCAACTCGCATGGGACTGGCCTTTCCTGAGACCACCAGAGCGGGTCCCTGAGTTCCCCGTCGTAAGTCCGTAGCACCTGCTGCAAACTCGAGAAAATCCAGGAGTTCTCCCTTCCAGGCGAGATGAAGAACATTTCCGCTGAGGTGTCTCCAAGGCTAATCACACCTAACCTCTGGAACTTACAAAGGGTCCTTCACACCCTTGCTGCAACTCAAGAAGATCCCCAACATACCCCGTCTCCATTCGAAGGAAGCACGAGAGTCCCGCCCAATTCAGAGGAGCCCCGTTCCGCCTCCTAGCTCGAGAGGAGGGATCCTTTCCCTCAGTGATCGGGAAAGAAGTTACCAGTGTTCCCGGCGCATCTCAAGAGGAGGCGATCTCCACAGGAAAGGCGAGAGGAACTCCACGGTCGTACCACCATTCCCAGAGTCCCCCAGATGTCTCAGTCCATTCCAGGGAAACCTGTTTTCCCTGCAGTGCCTCGATTTTCAAGCCGAGGATCGACTCACACCATGGTGCACGTGGGACACCCTGTGGGAAAGCCTCGTGGGAAAGCCTCATGGAAAGCCTCGAGGGAAAGCCACAGATCCCTTGATCCAAGCGAAGGGAAGCGAGACAATGCTGCTACAGCTCGGGAGGAAAGCGCACTTGCATGCCCACACTCGAGACGAGGACTGACTCCCCTTGGGAGACTCCTGAAGTACCCCAAGTTCCATGTCAGCACTGGAGAGGAATCCTCAGGTTCCGACACCGACTCCACACAAGGCCTTAGGCCCCGGCATCGACGGGAGTGAAATCCCGAGAGGCCCCCGAGCCACTCGCATGGGACTGGCCTTCCTGAGGCCACCAGAGCGAGTCCCTGAGGTCCCGTCAAAAGTCGAGAGAACCTGCCACAACTCGAGAAAATCCAGGAGGTTCTTCCCTCCAGACGAGATGAGCCCCATTTCCGCAGAGGCGACTCGAGGCTAATCACACCTAACCTCTGGACCTTCCAAAGGCCCTTCACACCCTTGCTGCAACTCAAGAAGTTCCCTGACATGACTCACGACAGGCAC
>NW_017198638.1:0-7615 GCF_001704415.2 Capra hircus | reverse complement strand
AAGGTTCCCTCCTCTCGATCTAGGAGGGGAACGGGGCTCCTCTGGATGTGGGCGGGACTCTCGTGCTTCCTCTCGAGTGGAGACGGGTATGTCAGGGAAATTCTTGTGTTGCAGCAAGGGTGTGAAGTAACCTTTGAAGTTCCAGAGGTTAGGTGTGATTTGCCTCGAGACGCCTCAGCGGAAATGGGCCTCATCTCGCCTGGAGGGGAGAACCTCCTGGATTTTCTCGAGTTGTGGCAGGTGCTTTCGACTTACGCCGGGACCTCAGGGACCCGCTTGGTGGCCTCAGGAAAGGCCAGTCCCCATGCGAGTTGCACGGGGGCCTCTCGGGATTTCTCTCCGACGATGCTGGGCCTAAGATCTTGTGTGGAGTGGGTGGCAGAACCTGAGGATTCCTCTTCAGTGCTGACATGGATCTAGGGGTACTTCTGGAGTCTCCCCAGGGGAGTCAGTCCTCGTCACGAGTTGGGGCATTCACGTGCGCTTTCCTCCGAGGTGTAGCAGCAGTGTCACGCTTCCCTTCGCGTGGATCAAGGATCTGTGGCTTTCCCTCTTGGCTTTCCACCAGGATTTCACACGGCTGTCCCACGTTCCACGCGTGGTGTGAGTCGATCCTCGGGTTGAAAGTCGAGGCAGTGTAGGGAAAACAGGTTTCCTGGAATGGACGGAGACATCTGGGGACTCTGGGAATGGTGGCACGACCCTGGAATTCCTGTTGCTTTTCCTGTGGAGAGCGCATCCTCTTGAGATGCGACGGGAACGCCGGGAATTCTTTTTCGTCCACGAAGGAAAGGATCCCTTCCTCGATCTAGGAGGCGGAAACGGGCTCCTCTGGATGTGGGCGGAACTCTCCTGCTTCCTCTCGAGTGACGGGTATGTCGTGGAACTTCTTGAGTTGCAGCAAGGGTGTGAAGGACCTTTTGAAGTTCCAGAGGTTAGGTGTGATTAGCCTCGAGACGCCTCAGCGGAAATGGGACTCAGCTCGCCTGGAGGGGAGAAACCTCCTGGATTTTCTCGAGTTGCGGCAGGTGCTCTCGACTTCCGACGGGGACCTCAGGGACCCGCTGTGGTGGCCTCAGGAAAGGCCAGTCCCCATTCGAGTTGCTCTGGGTCCTCTCGGGATTCCTCTCCCCGTCGATGCCGGGGCCTAAGATCTTGTGTGGAGTCCGGTGCTGGAACCTGAGGATTTCTCTCCAGTGCTGACATGGATCTTGGGGGACTTCTGGCGTCTCCCAGTGCAGTCAGACCTCTACTCGAGTGGGGGCATGCACGTGCGCTTTCCTTCCGAGCTCTAGCAGCCAGTGTCGCGCTTCCCTTCGCGTGGATCATGGGATCAGGGGCTTTTCCCTCGAGGCTTTCCCACGAGGCTTTCCTACGAGTCTTTCCCACGAGGCTTTCCCACGGGGCTGTCCACGTGACACCGTGGTGTGAGTCCATCCTCGACTTGAAAGTCGAGGCAGTGCAGGGAAAACAGGTTTCCCTGGAATGCACTGAGACATCTGGGGCGACTCTGGGAATGGTGATACGACCCTGGAGTTCCTCTCGCCTTTCCTGTTGGAGAGCGCCTCCTCTTGAGATGCGTACGGGAACGCCGGGAATTCTTTCCCGACCACGCAGGGAAAGGATCCCTCCTCTCGGGCTAGGAGGTGGAAATGGGGCTCCTCTGGATGTGGGAGGGACTCTCGTGCTTCCTCTCGAGTGGATACTTGTATGTCGGGTAACTTCTTGAGTTGCAGCAAGGGTGTGATGAACACTTTGGAAGTTCCAGATGTTAGATGCGATTAGCCTCGAGATGCCTCAGCGGAAATGGGCCTCATCTCGCCTGGAGGGGAGAACCTCCTGGATGTTCTCGAGTTGCGGCAGGTGCTCTCGAATTACGACGTGGACCACAGGGACCCGCTCTGGTGGCCTCAGGAAAGGCCAGTACCCTTGCGAATTGCTCGGGGGCCTCTCGAGATCCTATCCCGTCGATGCCGGCTCCTAATACCTAGTGTGGAGTCGGTGCCGGAACCTGAGGATTCCTCTCCAGTGCTGACATGGTTCCTGGGGTACTTCTGGAGTCTCCCCAGGGGACTCAGTCCTTGTCTCTATTGGGGACATGCCCGTGCGCTTTCCTCCCGAGCTGTAGCAGCAGTTTCACGCTTCCCTTCGCTTGGATCAAGGGATCTGCGGCTTTCCCTCAAGGCTTTGGAAGCGAGTTGCTCACGGGCCTTATCGGGATTCCTCTCCCGTTGGTGCCGGGACCTAAGATCTTGTGTGGAGTCTGTGCCAAAACGTGTAGGATTCCTCTCCATTGCTGACTTGTATCTTGGAGTACTTCTGGAGTCTCCCCAGGGGAGTCAGTCCTCGTCTCGAGTGGGGGCATGCACGTGCACTTTCCTCCGAGCTGTAGCAGCAGTGTTGAGCTTCCCTTCGAAAGGATCAAGGGATCTGTGGCTTTCCCTCGAGGCTTTCCCACGACGTTTTCCCACGACGCTTTCGCACCAGGCTTTCCCACGAGGATTTCCCACAGTGATATCCCACGTGCCACAGTGGTGTCAGTCGATCCTCGGTTTGAAAGTCGAGGCAGTGCCGGGGAAACAGGCTTCGCTGGAATGGACTGAGACATCTGGGGGACACTAGGAATGGTGGCACGACCCTGGATTTCCTCTCGCCTTTCCTGTGGAAAGCGCCCCCTCATGAGATGTGACGGGAACGCCGGGAATTCTTTTCCGAACACGCAGGAAAGGATCCCTCCTGTCGGGCTAGGAGGAGGAAAAGGGCTCCTCTGGATGTAGGCGGGACTCTCGTGCTCCCTCTCGAGTGGAGACGGGATCTCGCGGAACTTTTGAGTTGGAGCAAGGGTGTGATGGACCCTTTGGAAGTTCCAGAGTTTAGGTGAGAATAGCCTTGAGACGCCTCAGCGGAAATGGGCCTCATCTCGCCTGGAGGGCAGAACCTCCTAGATTTTCTCGAGTTGCAGCAGGTGCTCTAGACTTACGACGGGGACCTCAGGGACCCGCTCTGCTGGCCTCAGAAAAGGCCAGTCCCCATTCGAGTTGCTTGGGGGCCTCTAGGGATTCCTCTCCCGTCGATGCCGGGGCCTAAGACCTTGTGTGGAGTCGATGCCGGAACCTGAGGATTTCTCTCCAGTGTGAAATGGATCTGGGGGTACTTGTGGAGTCTCCCCAGGGGAGTCAGTCCTCGTCTCGAGTGGGGGAATGCACGTACGCTTACCTCGCGAGCTTTAGCAGCAGTGTCACGCTACCCTTCGCGTTGATCATGGGATCTGTGGCTTTCCCTTGAGGCTTTCCCGAGGGTTTCCCACGAGGCTTTCCTACAGGGCTGTCCCACGTGCCACCGTGGTGTGAGTCGATCCTCAGCTTGAAGGTCGAGGCAGTGCAGGGAAAACAGTTTTCCCTGGAATGGACTGAGACATCTGGGGGACTCTGGGAATGTGGCACGACCCTGGAGTTCCTCTCGCCTTTCCTGTGGAGAGCGCCTCCACTTGAGATGCGACGGGAACGCCGGGAATTCTTTCCCGACCACGCAGGGAAAGGATCCCTCCTCTAGAGCTAGGAGTCGGACACGGGGCTCCTCTGGATGTAGGCGGGACTCTCGTGCTCCCTCTTGAGTGGAGACGGGAATCTCGCGGCACTTCTTGAGTTGGAGCAAGGGTGTGAAGGACCCCTTGGAAGTTCCAGAGTTTAGGTGTGAATAGCCTCGAGACGCCTCAGCGGAAATGGGCCTCATCTCGCCTGGAGGGGAGAACCTCCTGGATTTTCTCGAGTTGCAGCAGGTGCTCTCGACTTAAGACGGGGACCTCAGGGACCCGCTCTGGTGGCCTCGGGAAAGGCCAGTCCCCATGCGAGTTGCTCGGGGGCCTCTCGGGATTCCTCTCCCATCGATGCTAGGGCCTAAGACCTTGTGTGGAGTCGGTGCCGGAACCTGAGGATTCCTCTTCAGTGCTGACATGGATCTTGGGGTACTTCTGGAGTCTCCCCAGGGGAGTCAGTCCTCGTCTCGAGTGGGGGCATGCACGTGGGCTTTCTTCACGAGCTGTAGCAGAAGTGTCACCCTTCCCTTCCCGTGGATCAACGGATCTGTGGCTTTCCCTCGAGGCTTTCCCACGAGGCTTTCCCACGAGGCCTTTCCCACAGGGCTGTCCCACGTGCCACCGTGGTGTGAGTTGATCCTCGGCTTGAAAGTCGAGGCAGTGCAGGGAAAACAGGTTTCCCTGGAATGGACGGAGACATCTGGTTGACTCTGGGAATGGTGGCACGACCCTGGAGTTCCTCTCACCTTTCCTGTGGAGAGCGCCTCCTCTTGAGATGCGACGGGAACGCCGGGAATTCTTTCCGGACAACGCATGGCAAGGATCCCTCCTCTCGAGTTAGGAGACGGAAATGGGCTCCTCTGGATGTGGCCGGGATCTCGTGCTTCCTCTCAAGTGGAGACGGTTATGTTGGGGAACTTCTTGAGTTGCAGCAATCGTGTGAAGGACCATTTGGAAGTTCCAGAGGTTAGGTGTGATTAGCATCGAGACGCCTCAGCGGAAATGGGCCTCATCTCGCCTGGAGGGGAGCACCTCCTGGATGTTCTCGAGTTGCGGCAGGTGCTCTCGTCTTACAACGGGGACCTCAGGGACCCGCTCTGTTGGCCTCAGGAAAGGCCAGTCCCCATGCGAGTTGCTCGGGGCCTCTCGGGATTCCTCTCCCATCGATTATAGTGCCTAAGACCTTGTGTGGAGTCGGTGCCGGAACCTGAGGATTCCTCTCCAGTGCTGACATGGATCTTGGGGTACTTCTGGAGTCTCCCCAGGGGAGTCAGTCCGCGTCTCGACTGGGGGCATGCACGTGCGCTTTCCTCCGGAGCTGTAGCAGCAGTGTCGAGATTCCCTTTGCGTGGATCAAGGGTTCAGGGGCTTTCCCTCGAGGCTTTCCCACGAGGCTTTCCCACAGGGCTGTCCCACGTACCACCGAGGTGTGAGTCGATCCTCGGCTTGAAAGACGAGGCAGTGCAGGGAAAACAGGTTTCCCTGGAATGGACTGAGACATCTGGGGGACTCTGGGAATGGTGGCACGCCCCAGGAGTTCCTCTCGACTTTCCTGTGGAGAGCGCCTCCTCTTGAGATGGGACGGGAACACTGGGAATTCTTTCCCGACCACGCAGGGAAAGGATCCTTCCTCTCGAGCTAGGAGGCGGAAACGGGGCTCCTCTGGATGTGGGCGGGACTCTCGTGCTTCCTCTCGAGTGGAGACGGGTATGTCGGGGAACTTCTTGAGTTGCAGCAAGGGGGTGAAGGACCCTTTGGAAGTTCCACATGTTAGATGTGATTAGCCTCGAGACGCCTCAGAGGAAATGGGCCTCATCTCGCCTGGAGGGGAGAACCTCCTGGATTTTCTCGAGTTGTGGCAGGTGCTCTCGACTTACGACTGGGACCTCTGGACCCGCTCTGGTGGCCTCAGGAAAGGCCAGTCCCCTTGCGAGTTGCTCGGGGGCCTCTCGGGGGCCTCTCGGGTTTCCTCACCCGTCGATGCTGGGGCCTAAAACCTTGTGTGAAGTCAGTGCCGGAACCTGAGGATTCCTCTCCAGTGCTGACATGGATCTTGGGGTACTTCTGGCAGTCTCCCCAGTGGAGTCAGTCCTCGTCTCGAGTGGGGCGATGCACGTGCGCTTTCCTCCCGAGTTGTAGCAGCAGTGTCAAGCTTCCCTTCGCGGTGGATCAAGGGATCTGCGGCTTTCCCTCAAGGCTTTCCAGAAGGCTTTCCCATGAGGCTTCCCCAAAAGGCTGTCCCACGTGCCACCGGTGGTGTGAATTGATCCTCGGCTTGAAAGTCGAAGCAGTGCAGGGAAAACAGGTTTCCCTGGAATAAACTGAGAATTCTGGGGGACTCTGGGAATGGGCCTGATCCTGGAGTTCCTCTCGCCTTCCTCTGGAGAGCGCCTCCTCTTGAGATGCGCAACGGGAACGCTAGGAATTCTTTCCCGACCACACAGGGAAAGGATCCCTCCTCTCGGAGCTAGCAGGCGGAAACGGGGGCCACTCTGGAAGTGCGCGGGGACTCTCGGTGTTCCTCTTGAGTGGAGACGGGTATGTCGGGGAACTTCTTGAGTTGCAGCAAGGGTGTGGAAAGACCTTTGGAAGTTTCAGAGTTTTAGTGTGATTACCCCCTATTTGCCTCAGCAGAAATGGGCCTCATCGAGCCTGGAGGGGAGAACCTCTCTGGATTTTCTCGAGTTGGGGCAGGTGCTCTCAATCTATACGATGGGGACCTCAGGGGACCCGCTCTGGTGGCCTCAAGGAAAGGCCAGTCCCCATGCGAGTTCGCTCGGGGCGCCTCTCGGGAATCCCTCTCCCGTCGATGCGGGGCCTAAGACATTGTGTTGAGTCGGTGCCAGAACCTGAGGATTCTTCTCCAGTGCTGACATGGATTTTGGGGTACTTCTGGAGTCTCCCCAGTGGAGTCAGTCCTCGTCTCGAGTGGGTCGATGCACGTGCGCTTTGCTCCCGAGCTGTAGCAGCAGTGTCAAGCTTCCCTTCGCGTGGATCAAGGGATCTGTTTCCCTCGAGGCTTTCCCACAAGGCTTTCCCACGAGGCTTCCCCACAGGGCTGTCCCACGTGCCACCGTGGTGTGAGTTGATCCTCGCTTGAAAGTCGAAGCAGTGCAGGGAAAACAGGTTTCCCTGGAATGGACTGAGAATCTGGGGTACTCAGGGAATGGGCACGACCCTGGAGTTCCTCTCGCCTTTCCTGTGGAGAGCGCCTCCTCTTGAGATGCGACGGGAACGCTAGGAATTCTTTCCCGACCACCCAGGGAAAGGATCCCTCCTCTCGAGCTAGCAGGCGGAAACGGGGCCACTCTGGATGTGGCGGGACTCTCGTGTTTCCTCTCGAGTGGAGACGGGTATGTCGGGGAACTTCTTGAGTTGCAGCAAGGGTGTGAAAGACCCTTTGGAAGTTTCAGAGTTTAGGTGTGATTAGCCTCGAGCCTCAGCGAAATGGGCCTCATCTCGCCTGGAGGGGAGAACCTCCTGGATTTTCTCGAGTTGTGGCAGGTGCTCTCACTTACGACTGGGGACCTCAGGGACCCGCTCTGGTGGCCTCAGGAAAGGCCAGTCCCCATGCGAGTAGTTCGGGGTCTCTCGGGATTCCCTCTCCCGTCGATGCTGGGGCCTAAGACATTGTGTGAGTCAGTGCCAGAACCTGAGGATTACTCTCCAGTGCTGACATGGATTTTTGGGGTACTTTTGGAGTCTCCCCAGTGGAGTCAGTCCTCGTCTCGAGTGGGGTCGATGCACGTGCGCTTTGCTCCCGAGCTGTAGTAGCAGTGTCAAGCTTCCCTTAGCGTGGATCAAGGGATCTGTGCTTTCCCTCGAGGCTTTCCCACAAGGAGGCTTCCCACAGGGCTGTCCCACGTGCCACCGTGGTGTGAGTTGAGATCCTCGCGCTTGAAAGTCGAGCAGTGCAGGGAAAACAGGTTTCCCTGGAATGGACTGAGACATCTGGGGTACTCAGGGAACGGTGGCACGACCCTGGAGTTCCTCTCGCCTTTCCTGTGGAGAGGCGCCTCCCCTTGAGATGCGACCTGAACGTCGGGAATTCTTTCCGAGCACCCAGTGAAAGGATCCCCC
>NW_017198637.1:0-7615 GCF_001704415.2 Capra hircus | reverse complement strand
CACACAAGGTCTTAGGCCCCGGCATCGTCGGGAGAGGAATCCGGAGAGGCCCCGAAAAAACTCGCATGGGGACTGGCCTTTCCTGAGGCCACCAGAGCGGGGTCCCTGAGGTCCCCGTCGTAAGTCGAGAGCACCTGCCGCAACTCGAGAAAATCCAGGAGGTTCTCCCCTCCAGGCGAGATGAGGCCCATTTCCGCTGAGGGTCTCGAGGCTAATCACACCTAACTCTGGAACTTCCAAAGGTCCATTCACACCTTGCTGCAACTCAAGAAGTTCCCGACATACCGTCTCCACTCGAGAGGGAAGACGAGAGTCCCGCCCACATCCGGAGGAGCCCCGTTTCCGCCTCCTAGCTCGAGAGGAGGGATCCTTTCCCTGCGTGGTCGGGAAAGAATTCCGGCGTTCCCGTCGCATCTCAAGAGGAGGCGCTCTCCACAGGAAAGGCGAGGGAACTCCAGGTCGTGCCACCATTCCCAGAGTCCCCCAGATGTCTCAGTCCATTCCAGGGAAACCTGTTTTCCCTGCACTGCCTCCACTTTCAAGCCGAGGATCGACTCACACCACGGTGGCACGTGGGACAGCCCTGTGGGAAAGCCTCGAGGGAAAGGCACAGATCCGTTTATCCACGTGAAGGGAAGGGTGACACTGCTGCTACAGCTCGGGAGGAAATCGCACGTGCATGCCCCCACTCGACGAGGACTGACTCCACTGGGGAGACTCCAGAAGTACCCCCAGATCCATGTCAGCACTGGAGAGGAATTCTCAGGTTCCTGCACCGGCTCCACACAAGATTTTAGGCCCCGGCATCGCAGGAGAGAAATCCCGAGAGGCCCCGAGCAACTCGCATGGGGACTGGCCTTTCCGGAGGCCACCAGAGCGGGTCCCTGAGGTCCTCGCCTTAAGTCGAGAGCACCTGCCGCAACTCAAAAAATCCAGTAGGTTCTCCCCTTCAGGCGAGATGAGGCCCATTTCCGCTGAAGCGTCTCGAGTCTAGTCACACCTAACCTTTGGAACTTCCAAAAGGTCTTCACACCCTTGCTGCAACTACAAAGTTCCCGACATACCCGTCTCCACTCGAACGAAGCACAGAGTCCCGCCACATACAGAGGAGCCCCGTTACTCCTCCTAGCTGAGAGGAGGGATCCTTTCCCTGCGTGTCGGGAAAGAATTCCCGCGATCCCGTTGCATCTCAAGAGGAGAGCTCTCCACAGGAAAGCGAGAGGAACTCCAGGATCGTGCCAATTCCCAGAGTCCCCCAGATGTCTCAGTCCTTTCCAGGGAAACCTGTTTTCCCTGCACTGCCTCGACTTTCAAGCCGGAGGATCGACTCACACCACGGTGGCACGTGGAACAGCCCTGTGGGAAAGCCTCTTGGGAAAGCCTCGTGGGAAAGCCTCGTGGGAAAGCCTCGAGGGAAAGTCACAGATCCCTTGATCCACGCGAATGGAAGCGCGACACTGCTGCTACAGCTCGGGAGGAAAACGCACGTGCATGCCCCCACTCGAGACGAGGACTGACTCCACTGGGGAGACTCCAGAAATACCCCAAGATCCATGTCAGCACTGGAGAGGAATCCTCAGATTCTGGCACCCACACCACACAAGATCTTAGGCCCCGGCATCGAAGGGAGAAGAACCGGACAGGCCCCCGAGCAACTCGTATGGGGACTGGCGTTTCCTGAGGCCACCAGAGCGGGTGCCTGATGTCCCCGTCGTAAGTTGAGAGCACCTGCCTCAAGTCGAGAAAATCCAGGAGGTTCTCCCCTCCAGGCGAGATGAGGCCCATTTCCAATGAGGCGTCTCGAGGCTAGTCACACCTAACCTCTGGAACTTCCAAAGGGTCCTTCACACTCTTACTGGCAACTCAAGAAGTACCCTGACATACCCGTCTCCAATCGAGAGGAAGCACGAGAGTTCCGCCCACATCCAGAGGAGCCCCGTTTCCGCCTCCTAGCTCCAGAGGAGGGATCCTTTCCCTGCGTGGTGGGGAAAGAATTCCCGGCGTTCCCGTCGCATCTCAAGAGGAGCCGCTCTCCCACAGGAAAGGCGAGAGGAACTCCAGGGTCGTTCCACCATTCCCAGAGTTCCCCAGATATCTCAGTCCATTTCAGGGAAACCTGTTTTCCCTGCACTGCCTTGACTTTCAAGCCGAGGATCGACTCACACCTCGGTGGCACTTGGGACAGCCCTGTGGAAAGCTTCGTGGAAAGCATCGTGGGAAAGCCTCCTTGGAAAGCCACAGATCCCTTGATCCACGTGAAGGGAAGCGTGACACTGCTGCTACAGCTCGGGAGGAAAGTGAACGTGCATGCCCCCACTGGGGACGAGGAATGACTCCGCTGGGGAGACTCCAGAAGCACCCCAAATCCATGTCAACACTGGAGAGGAATGCTCAGGTTCCGGCACCGGACTCTACACAAGATCTTAGGCCCAGCATCGAAGGGAGAGGAAACCCGAGAGGCCCCGAGAGGCCCCCGAGCAACTCGCCTGGGGACTGGCCTTTCCTGAGGCCACCAGAGCGGGTCCCTGAGGTCTCCGTTCGTAAGTCGAGAGCACCTGCCGCAACTCGAGGAAATCCATGAGGTTCTCCCCTCCAGGCGAGATGAGGCCCATTTACGCTAGACGTCTCGAGGCTAATCACACCTAACCTCTGGAACTTCCAGAGGGTCCTTCACACCCTTGCTGCAACTCAAGAAGTTCCGCGACATTCCCGTCTCCACTCGAGAGGAAGCACGAGAGTTCCGCCCACTTCCAAAGGAGCCCCGTTTCAGCCTCCTAGCTCGAGAGAGGATCCTTTCACTGCGTGGTCGGGAAAGTATTCCCGGCGTTCCCGTCGCATCTCAAGAGGAGCGCTCTCCACAGGAAAGGTGAGAGAACTCCAGGGTCCTGCCACATTCCCAGAGTCCCCCAGATGTCTCAGTCCATTCCAGGGAAACCTGTTTTCCTAGCACTGCCTCGACTTTCAAGCCGAGGATCGACTCACACCACGGTGGTACGTGGGACAGCCCTGTGGAAAGCTCGTGGAAAAGCTCGAGGGAAAGCCACAGATCCCTTGATCCACGCGAAGGGAAGCGCCACACTGCTGCTACAGCTCGGAAGGGAAGCGCACGTGCATGACCCCACTCGAGACGAGGACTGACTCCCTGGGGAGACTCCAGAAGTACCCCAATATCCATGTCAGCACTGGAGAGGAATCCTCAGGTTCCGGCACTGACTCCACACAAGGTCTTAGTCCCCAGCATCGACGGAAGAGGAAACCGAGAGGCCCTGTGAGCCCCGAGCAACTCGCATGGGGACTTGCCTTTCCTGAGGCCACCAGAGCGGCTCCCTGAGGTTCCCGACTTAGTCGAGAGCACGTGCGCAACTCGAGAAAATCCAGGAGGTTCTCCCCTCCAGGCGAGATGAGGCCCATTTCCGCAGAGGCGTCTCGAGGCTAATCACATCTCATATCTGGAATTTCCAAAGGGTCCTTCACACCCTTGCTGCAACTCAAGAAGTTCCCGACATACCCGTCTCCACTCGAGAAGAAGCACGAGAGTTCCACCCACATCTAGAGGAGCCCCGTTTTCCGCCTCCTAGCTCGAGAGGAGGGATCCTTTCCCTGCGTGGTCGGGAAAGAATTCCCGCGTTACCTTCGCATCTCAAGAGGAGGCACTCTCCACAGGAAAGGCGAGAGGAACTCCAGGGTAGTGCCAACCATTCCAGAGACAACCAGATGTCTCCCCAACATTCCAGGGAAACCTATTTTCCCTGCACTGCCTCGACTTTCAAGCCGAGGATCGACTCACACCACGGTTGCATGTGGGACAGCCCTGTGGGAAAGCCTCGTGGGAAAGCCTCGTGGGAAAGCCTCCTTGGAAAGCCCCTGATCCCTTGATTTACGCGAAGGGAAGCGCGACACTGCTGCTAACGCTCGGTAGGAAAGCGCACGTGCATGCCCCCATTCAAGACGAGGACTGACTCCCCTGGGGAGACTCCAGAAGTACCCCAAGATCCATGTCAGCACTGGAGAGGAATCCTCAAGGTTCCGACACTGACTCCACACAAGGTCTTAGGCCCCAGCATCGACGGGAGAGGAATCCCGAGAGGCCCCCGAGCACTCGCATGGGAACTGGCCTT
This sequence comes from Capra hircus, assembly GCF_001704415.2. Taxonomy (NCBI): domain Eukaryota; kingdom Metazoa; phylum Chordata; class Mammalia; order Artiodactyla; family Bovidae; genus Capra; species Capra hircus. Next base: position 3,497 of record NW_017198637.1, on the reverse strand, counting down.
TACTGAGTCCTCCAGAGCGGGTCCCAGGGGTCCCCATCGTAAGTCGAGAGCACCTGCCGCAACTCGAAAAATCCAAGAGGTTCTCCCCTCCAGGCGAGATGAGGCCCATTTCCGCTGAGGCGTCTCGAGGCTATTCACACCTAACCTCTGGAACTTCCAAAGGGTCCTTCACACCCTTGCTGCAACTCAAGAGGTTCCCGACATATCCGTCTCCACTCGAGAGGAAGCCGAGAATCCCGCTCACATCCAGAGGAACCCCGTTTCCGCCTCCTTGCTCGAGAGGAGGGATCCTTTCCTGCGTGGTCGGGGAAGAATTCCGGCATTCCCGTCGCATCTCAAGAGGAGTCACTCTCCACAGGAAAGGCAAGAAGAACTCCAGGGTCGTGCCACCATTCCAGAGTCCCGCAGATGTCTCAGTCCATTCCAGGGAAACCTGTTTTCCTCCACTGCCTCGACATCAAGCGAGGATCGAGTCACACACGGTGGCACGTGGGACAGCCCTGTGGAAAAGCCTCGTGGGAAAGCCTCCTGGGAAAGCCTCGAGGGAAAGCCACAGATCCCTTGAGCCACGCGAAGGGAAGCGTGACACTGCTGCTACAGCTCGAGAGTAAAGCGCACGTGCATGCCCCACTCGAGACGAGGACTGACTCCCCTGGGGAGACTCCAGAAGTACCCCAAGATCCATGTCAGCACTGGAGAGGAATCCTCAGGTTCCAGCACCGACTCACACAAGGTCTTAGACCCGGCATCGATGGAAGAGAATCCCGAGAGGCCCCGAGCAACTCGCATGGGAATGGTCTTTCCTGAGGCCACCAGAGCGGGTCCCTGAGGTCCCCGTCGTAAGTCCAGAGCACGTGCCACAACTCGAGAAAATCCAGGAGGTTCTCCCCTCCAGGCGAGATGAGGCCATTTCCGCTGAGGTGTCTCGAGGCTAATCACACCTAACCTCAGGAACTTCCAAAGGATCCTTCACACCCTTTCTGCAACTCAAGAAGTTCCCCGACATACCCGTCTCCACTCGAGAGGAAGGACGAGAGTCCCGCCCACATCCAGAGGAGCCCCGTTTCCGCCTCCTAGCTCGAGACGGGGAATCCTTTCAGTGTGTGGTCGGGAAAGAATTCCGGTGTTCCCGTCGCCTCTCAAGAACAGGCGCTCTCCACAGGAAAGGCCAGAGGAACTCCAGGGTCGTGCACCATTCCCAGAGTCCTCCAGATGTCTCAGTCCATGCCAGGGACACCTGTTTTCCCTGCACTGCCTCGACATTCATGCAGATGATCGACCCACACAACGGTGGCACTTGGGACAGCCCTGTGGGAAAAGCCTGTTGGAAAACTTGGTGGGAATGCCCAAAGGGAAAGCCACAATCCCTTGATCGTCGGGCCGGGAAGACTGACACTGGTTCTAGAGCTCGGAGGAAAGCGCACGTGAATGCCCCACTCGAGATGAGGACTGAATCGCCTAGGGAGACTCCAGAAGTACCCCAGGATCCATGTCAGGCCTGGAGAGAAATCCTCACGTCCGGCCCCAACTCCAGACAAGGTCTTAGGTTCCGCATCTACGGTAGAGGAATCCAGGGAGGTCCCTAGAACTCGCATGGGGACCTGCCTTTCCTGAGGCCACCAGAGCGGGTCCCTGAGGTCCCCGTCGTAAGTCGAGAGCACCTGCCGCAAGTCGAGAAAATCCTGGAGGTTCTCCCCTCCAGGCGAAAGAGGCGAATTATTGCTGAAGCATCTCGAGGCCAATCACACCTACCCCTTGAACCGTCAAAGGTTCCTTCACACCCTTGCTGCAACTCAAGAAGTTCCCCGATATACCGTATGCACTCGAGAGGAAGCAGAAGGGTCCCGCCTGCCGGGGTCCAGCCCCGGTGGATCCAGGGAATTCGAAGGGTGGACGGCGTTGGCGTGGAAAGACTTGTTTATTTATTAATGTAAGATTAGATTAGGAAACTATAGTGTAGTAAGAAGATTAAGTGGAGGAAGAGGGCTGAATAGCTTGGTTTACGCGGAAGGCCAATAAAATTCCAGACAAGGAATTTGCACCATCTACGCTGGGCCACCGGCGCCCGCTTGAATATCTAAGGGTGCCTCGCCTTAAGCTCCCTTTCGCGCGGGTCTTAACAGCCGGGGCAAGTAAGTAGACCTGGCGAGCCTCCGCGCCCCAGATGGAGATTCAGCCTGAAGTTAAAGTAAAGAGCAGAGAGAGGGAAGGGGAGAGAAGAGGAGAGAGAGAGACATGGGGGGAGCCAGAGTCCCAAGAAACCAGGCCGAGAGACTAGTTCGAGAAACTGGTCGAGAAACTGGTCCCCGGCCCCTGGCCCCCGTCCTTTATTGTTCAGAAGGCCTTTTATACTTTTGATAAAACACGGAGATCAATGGGTAACACAGAATTATGTAGCGTTCGCAGCCCAGACTCTTTCTATACATCATTTTGTATACAAAAGGTCTCAGGTGATTTACATTATCTTCTGGCCAAGAAGCTTGTTAACACTTTTTATCTCTCTTCCTTAATGAATGTTGATTTTGTTTCCCCTGAAGTGATTTTCTTTAATTTGCATCTCCTTAAAGCATTAAAGTTACATCTCTATAGAACAAAGGTGCAGTGGGATATAACAAAGAAGGTACTTAACTCGAAGATCTAATGTTGCTAATACCAGGTCTACTACTTGTTTTTCTATATACCAACTATATCTAAAAATAAAGGATATGAAAATTTGGCAGCAAGCATTGACCCAAAAAATGAAACCTTTAATCAGTCCTATTCTAAAGATTTTGACTCCTCGGAAGCTCCTACATTCCTAGGATGTTTTAAGCTTCCTGTGCCTCCTGCGGTCAGGAGGCCTCAAACAATCACATGCGCAGCTGTACGAGTCCTGCAGGCAGGCTAGAAAGCCATCAGAGGGTTTTTGGATTGAAACACTCTTTCAAATGCAGAAGACTAAAGCCCTGAATTGACTTTTTCCAGAAAATGTCAGAAGAGTGGAAAAGCAGAGCACAAAAGCCGGCAGATTTTTGCTGGGGTACATGCTTAGGAATTTCCAGAGGGGTCCCTGAAGTCTGAGCACGCCTTGCGTATGTCAGCTTCCTTCCTCATGACCTTGTCATGGGCGGGATTCCTCACACTGGCTCCCGGCACCCGCCCACATCCAAAGGAGCCCCGTTTCCGCCTCTTTGCTCGAGATGAGGGATCCTTTCCCTACTTGGTCGAAAAAGAATTCCCGAGGTTCCCGTCGCATCTCAAGAGGAGGCCCTCTCCACAGGAAAGGGGATAGGTACTCCAGGTCAGGCCACCATTCCAAGAGTCCCCCAGATGTCTCAGTCCATTTCAGAGGAACCTGTTTTCCCCAAACTGCCTCGACTTTCACGCCGAAGATCGACTCAAACCACAGTGGCACGTGGGACAGCCCTGTGGTAAAGCCTCGTAGGAAAGCCTCGTGGGAAAGCCTTGAGGGAAAGCCTCGAGGGAAAGCCACAGATCCCTTGATCCACGATGGCGAT
>NW_017198636.1:0-7616 GCF_001704415.2 Capra hircus | reverse complement strand
TCCCTGGGTGCAGGGCCTCAGGGGCATTGCCGCTGAGAAATGCCTCTAAGCCAGACCCTTTCCAGACTTGTATGACTCAGCACGGAGGAGACTGGAAAGCTCTCTTCCTTGGAGGAAGGAAAGGCAGCCCCAGAGAGTGTGTTTTCACACCTGTATCTTGCAGCAAGTGTTTGGCGTCTCAGACATCAGACCTCCAGGCCTGCTCCAACGGCTCAGTTCCAGAGTCAGGGCCGTGTGTCTCCCTGCATTTTCTGAGCCTTGGAACACATTCCTAGGTCAGAACAGTCCTGCCCATGGGGAAGGAGGCTGCGGGAGTGTGTCTGAGGGGTCGGGTGCATGCTGGGGTCAATGACCGGGTACCTCCAATAGACCCCAGGACAACAGCGGTGGGGCTCCCTGGCTTCCGAAATGCCAAAGCGAGAAGCAAAGCTAGCTGTATCAGAAGAAGAAAAGAGCAATCGGATGGATCTTCAGGCTGTTGCTGGCCGCACCACTTCAGGGTCCCCCCAAGAGGAACAGGCGCCCTGTGGCCCTAGGTCCGATATGCAGGTTAACACACAGGGTTGTCCCCATAGGAGCCAAGAATTTTCCTGACAGACCTAGGCTCACTAGAGCTCTCCCACAGGGCAAAGGGGGTAGAACAGACTGTGGATGTGACTCTGCTTTCCCAGCGAGCATGGGGCCCTCCCTACGGCCCGGGCTCCAGGGAAATTTGTCCCTGAAAAATGACCTCCAAGAAGCGCTTTTCCAGCAGGCTGGGATGCAGAGTTACAGGATGCGGGGAAAGTGATCGTCCTTCAGGGAAGAAGAGGCAGCCACCCAGTGTGTGTTTGCAAGCCTGTATTTGGAAGAAACTGGTTAGCTCCTTCAAGGGGAGACCTCCAGGTCTGCTCAGAGGACCGAAATTCCAGAGGCAGCACCATGCATCTCCCTGTCCTTTCTGAGCCTTGGAAAGACATTCCTAGCTTATAGCGGTATTGCTCATGAAGAAGCAGGATGCAGGAATGTGTCAGACATGACTGGGTGCCTTCCTGGCGTTCAGCTCCGTGAGGGGCCTTTCCACTCAAAGTAGTCCCATGCCTCCTTGGGGAGGAAGTGGGCCCGCTTGCCTCCAAATGCCAAGGCTGGAACAAAGCTAGTTCTATCAGAGTAAGAAAAGAGCAATTGGATGATGTGGAAGCTGTTGCTGCGCCACACTGCTTCAGGCCCCCACCCCTCCGCCCCCGAGAGAAACAGGCGCCCTGTGCCCCTAGGTCCTGGATGCCAGTTTCACACATAGAATGTGTCCCCATAGGAGCCAAGAATTTTCCTGACAGACCTAGGCTCACTAGAGCTCTCCTACAGAGCAAAGGGATGGGACAGATGTGTGGCTGTGGCTCTGCCTTTCCCTGGGAGTGTGGAGCCGCTCCCTATGGCCCCGGCTCCAGGGGAAATTGCCCCTGAATAATGACCTCCAAGAAGCGCTTTTCCAACTGGCTGAGACGTGGAGTTCTCAGGATGCAGGGAAAGCGAGTGTCCTTTGGGGAAGCAAAGGCAGTCACCTGTTATCATGACTTACTAGAATAGTAGGTACCTTCTCCGGTTGGGCAGAGGCCTTCCCTACCTGATCTGCAAAAGAAAACGAAGTAGCTCGCTGATTTGAGAAATAATTCCCAGACTTGGGTTTCCAACCAGTATAGAATCCGACAATGGCCCTGTCTTTGTAGCCGCCGTTAATTAACAGGTATGTGAAGCTCTAAATATCAGTGGAAATTACATACAGCATATAGGCCCCAGTGTTCTGGAATGGTGGAAAGAAACAACCAAACTCTTGAAGAGACACTTTCAAAATGGATCATAGAGACTGACTGTACATGGATGGGCTTGCTTCCGGCAGACTTACTCATATTACGGGTAACCACACGTTCCCATAGTTGTTGTCCTTATGAAATTTTCTATGGGAGACCCCCTCCCACAGTGAGGCAGGTGTTAGCAGATTTGCCACAAGTAAGGGGGTGGGATTTCACAGCAGATGGAACAATTAGGTAAGGTAATAAATCAGGTAACTAAGTTTGTATAAAAAAGAATATCATTCCCCCTTGAGGAACAGATTCATGAATTTGTGCTCAGTGATCAGGTGTGGCTCAATGACTGGAAACACAATTCCTTGGCCTGACATCGGAAAGGTCCTTATACTGTTGTTTTAGCCACAATTCTGAAAGAGATGGGAATACCAGACCACCTAACCTGCCTCTTGAGAAATCTGGATGAAGGTCAGGAAGCAACAGTTAGAGCAGGACATGGAACAACAGACTGGTTCCAAAAAGGAAAAGGAGTATGTCAAGGCTGTATATTGTCACCCTGTTTATTTAACTTCTATGCAGAGTACATGAGTACACCATGAAAAATGCTGGGATGGAAGATACATGAGCTGGAATCAAGATTGCCGGTAGAAATATCAATCAACTTAGATATGCAGATGACACCACCATTATGGCCGAATGTGAAGAGGAACGGGTATGTTGGGGAACTTCTTGAGTTGCAGCAAGGGTGTGAAGGACCCTTTGGAAGTTCCAGAAGTTAGGTGTGGTTAGTCTCGAAATGCCTCAGCGGAAATGGGCCTCATGTCGCCTGGAATGGAGAGGCTCCTGGATATTCCCGAGTTTCAGCAAGTGCTCACGAGTTACGACGGGGACTTCAGGGACCTGCTGTGGCGGCCGCAGGGAAGGACAGTCATCATGGGTGTTGCTAGGGGGCCTCTCGTGATTCCTCTCCCGTCGATGCCGGGGCCTAAGACCTTGTGTGGAGTCGGGGCCGGAAGCTGAGGATTCCTCTCCAGTGCTGACATGGATTTGAGGGTACTTCTGGAATCTCCACAAGGGAGTCAGGCCTCGTCTCGAGTGGGGGCATGAGCGTGCCCTTTTCTCCCATGCTGTAGCAGCAGTCTCACGCTTCCCCTTGCGTGGACCAAGGGATCTGTGGCTTTCCCTCAAGTCCTCCCCACGAGGCTTTCCCACAGGGCTGTCCCACGAGTCACGGTGGTGTGAGTCGATCCTTGGCATCAAAGCCGAGGCAGTGCAAGGAAAACAGGTTCCTGTGGAATGGACTGAGACATCTGGGGGAGTCTTGGAATGGTGGCAAGACCCTGGAGTTCCTCTCGCCTTTCCTGTGCAGTGTGCCTCCTCTTGAGATACGTCGGAAACGTCGGGAATTCTTTCCCGAGGAAGCAGGAAAGGATCCCTCATCTCGAGCTTGGCGGCCGAAACGGAGCTCCTCTGGAGGTGGCCGGACACTCGTGCTTCCTCTGGAGTGGAGACGGGTATGTCGGGGAACTTCTTGAGTTGTAGCAAGGGTGTGTAGAACCCTATGGAAGTTCCAGAGTTTAGGTGTGATTACTCTCGAGACGCCGCAGAGAAAATGGGCCTCATCTCGACTGGAGCAGAGAACCTCCTGGATTTTCTCGAGTTGCGGCAGGTGCTCTCGACATACGACCGTGACCTCAGGGACAGTGTAGCAGATGTGTCACGCTTCCGGTCGCGGGGATCACGGCATCTGTGGCTTTCCGTCGAGGCTTTCCCACGAGGCTTTCCCACAGGGCTGTCCCACGTGCCACCATGGTGTGAGTGGATCCTCGGTGTGAAAGTCGAGGCAGTGCAGGGAAAACAGGTTCCTCTGAAATGGACTGAGACATCTGGGGGACTCTTGGAATGGTGGCACGACCCTGGAGTTCCTCTCTCGTTTCCTATTGAGAGCCCTTGCTCTTGACATGCCACGGGAACGCCGAAAAATCTTTCCTGACTAAGCAGGATAGGATCCCTCATCTCGAGCTGCCAGGCGGAAACGGGGTTCCTCTGGATGTGGGCGGACCCTCCTGCTTCCTCTCGAGTGGAGACGGGTATGTCGGGGAACTTCTTGAGTTGCAGCAAGGACCCTTTTGAATTTCCAGAGTTTAGGTGTGATGAGCCTCCAGACGCCTAAGAGGAAATGGGCCTCATCTCGCCTGGAGGGGAGAACTTCCTGGATTTTCTAGAGTTGGGCAGGGTCTCTCGAGTTACGATGGGGACCTCAGGGATACGCTCTGGTGGCCTCAGGAAAGGCCAGTCCCCATGCGAGTTGCTCGGGGCCTCTCGGGATTCCTCTCCCGTCAATGCTGGGGCCTAAGACCTTGTGTGGAGTCAGTGCCAGAACCTGAGGATTCCTCTCCAGTGCTGACATGGATCTTGGGGTACTTCTGGAGTCTCCCCAGGGGAGTCAGTCCTCGTCTCGAGTGGGGGTATGCACGTGCTGTTTCCTCCCGAGCTGTAGCAGCAGTGTCGCGCTTCCCTTTGCGTGGATCAAGGGATCTGTGGCTTTCCCACGAGGCTTTCCCACGAGGCTTTCCCACAGGGCTGTCCCACGTGCCACCGTGGTGTGAGTCGATCCTCGGCTTGAAAGTCGAGGCAGTGCAGGGAAAACAGGTTTCCCTGGAATGGACTGAGACATCTGGGGGACTCTGGAATGGTGGCACGACCCTGGAGTTCCTCTGGCCTTTCCTGTGGAGAGCGCCTCCTCTTGAGATGCGACGGGAACGCCGGGAATTCTTTCACGACCACGCAGGGAAAGGATCCCACCTCTCGAGCTAGGAGGCGGAAATGGGGCTCCTCTGGATGTGGGCGGGACTCTCGTGCTTCCTCTCGAGTGGAGACGGGTATGTCGGGGAACTTCTTGAGTTGCAGAAAGGGTGTGAAGGACCCTTTGGAAGTTCCAGAGGTTAGGTGTGATTAGCCTCAAGACGCCTCAGCGGAAATGGGCCTCATCTCGCCTGCAGGGGAGAACCTCCTGGATTTTCTCGAGTTGCGGCAGGTGCTCTCGACTTACGACGGGGACCTCAGGGACCCGCTCTGGTGGCCTCAGGAAAGGCCAGTCCCCATGGGAGTTGCTCAGGGGCCTTTCGGGATTCCTCTCCCGTCGATGCCGGGGCCGAAGACCTTGTGTGGAGTCAGTGCCGGAACCTGAGGATTACTCTCCAGTGCTGACAATGATCTTGGGTACTTCTGGAGTCTCCCCAGGGGATTCAGTCCTCGTCTCGAGTGGGGGCATGCACGTGCGCTTTCCTTCCGAGCTGTAGCAGCAGTGTAGCGCTTCCATTCGCGTGGATCAAGGGATCTGTGGCTTTCCCTCGAGGCTTTCCCACGAGGCTTTCACACGAGGCTTTCCCACAGGGCTGTCCACGTGCCACCGTGGTGTGAGTCCATCCTCGGCTTGAAAGTCGACGCAGTGCAGGGAAAACAGGTTTCCCTGGAATGGACTGAGACATCTGGGGGACTCTGGGAATGGTGGCACGACCCTGGAGTTCCTCTCGCCTTTCCTGTGGAGAGCGCCTGCTCTTGAGATGCGACGGGAACGCCAGGAATTCTTTCCCGACCACGCAGGCAAAGTATCCTCCTCTCGAGCTAGGAGGCGGAAACGGGGCTCCTCTGGATGTGGACGGGACTCTCGTGCTTCCTCTCGAGTGGAGACGGGTTAGTCGGGGAACTTCTTGATTTGCAGCAAGGGAGTGAAGGACCCTTTGGAAGTTCAGAGTTAGGTGTAATTAGCCTCGAGACGCCTCAGCAGAAATGGGCCTCATCTCGCCTGGATGGGAGAACTTCCTGGATTTTCTCGAGTTGCGCCAGGTGCTTTCGACTTACGACGGGACCTCAGGGACCCGCTCTGGTGGCCTCAGGAAAGGCCAGACCCATGCGAGTTGCTCGTGCCTCTCGGGATTCCTCTCCCGTCGATGCCGGTGCTTAAGACCTTGTGTGGAGTCGGTGCCGGAACCTGAGGTTTCCTCTCCAGTGCTGACAATGATCTTGGGGTACTTTTGGAGTCTCCCCAGGGGAGTCAGTCCTCGTCTCAAGTGGGGGCATGCACGTGCGATTTCCTCCCGAGCTGTAGCAGCAGTGTCACGCTTCCTTCGTGTGGATCAAGGATCTGTGGCTTTCCCTCCAGGCTTTCCCTCCAGGCTTTCCCACGAGGCTTACCCACAGGGCTGTCCCACGTGCCACTGTGGTGTGAGTCGATCCTCGGCTTGAAAGTCGACGCCAGTGCAGGGAAAACAGGTTTCCCTGGAATGGACTGAGACATCTGGGGACTCTGGAAATGGTGGCACGACCCGGGAGTTCCTCTCACCTTTCCTGTGGAGAGCGTCTCCTCTTGAGATGCGATGGCAACGCAGGGAATTCTTTTCCGAGCACGCCAGGGAAAGGATCCCTCCTCTCGAGCTAGGAGGCGGAAACGGGGCTCCTCTGGATGTGGCGGGACTAGCGAGCTTCCTTTCAAGTGGAGACGGTATGTCGGGAACTTCTTGAGTTGCAGCAAGGGTGTGAAGGACCCTTTGGAAGTTCAGAGGTTAGGTGTGATTAGCCTCGAGACGCCTCAGCAGAAATGGGCCTCATCTCGCCTGGAGGGGAGAAACTCCTGGATTTTCTCGAGTTGCGGCAGGTGCTCTCGACTTACGACGGGGACCTCAGGGACCCGCTTTGGTGGCCTCAGGAAAGGCCAGTCCCATGCGAGTTGCTCGGGGCCTCTCGGGATTCCTCTCCTGTCGATGCTGGGCATAAGATCTTGTGTGGAGTCGGTGCCGAACCTGAGGATTCCTCTCCAGTGCAGACATGGATCTTGGGTACTTCTGGAGGCTCCCAAGTGGCGTCACTCCTCGTCTCGAGTGGGGGCAGGCACGTGCGCTTTCCTCTCGAGCTCTAGCAGCAGTGTCACGCTTCCCTTCGCTTGGATCAAGGATCTGTGGCTTTCCTCGAGGCTTTTCCACGAGGCTTTCCCACGAGGCTTTCCCACAGGGCTGTCCCACGTGCCACCGTGGTGTGAGTCGATCCTCGGCTTGAAAGTGGAGGCAGTGCAGGGAAACCAGGATTCCCTGGAATGGACTGAGACATCTGGGGGACTCTGGGAATGGTGGCACGAACCTGGAGTTCCTCTCGCATTTCCTGTGGAGAGCGCCTCCTCTTGAGATGCGAGGGGAACGCCGGGAATTCTTTCCCGAACACGCAGGGAAAGGATCCTCCTCTCGAGCTAGGAGGCGGACACGGGGCTCCTCTGGATGTGGGCGGGACTCTGGTGCTTCCTCTCGAGTGGAGACGGGTAGTCGGGGAACTTCTTGAGTTGCAGCAAGGGTATGAAGGACCCGTTGGAAGTTCCAGAAGTTAGGTGTGATTAGCCTCGAGACGCCTCAGCGGAAATGGGCCTCAACTCGCCTGGAGGGGAGAACCTCCTGGATTTCTCGAGTTGCGCCAGGTGCTCTCGACTTACGACGGGGACCTCAGGACCGCTCTGGAGGCGGCAGGAAAGGCCAGTCCCATGCGAGTTGCTCGGGGCCTCTCGGGATTCCTCTCCCGTCGAGGCTGGGGTCTAAGATCTTGTGTGGAGCCGGTGCCGGAACCTGAGGATTCCTCTCCAGTGCTTACATGGATTGGGGTACTTCTGGAGTCTCCCCAGTGGAGTCATCCTCGTCTCGAGTGGGGGCATGCACGTGCTCTTTCCTCGCTAGCTGTAGCAGCAGTGTCACGTTCCCTTCGCGTGAATCAAGGGACCTGTGGCTTTTCCATCGAGGCTTTCCACGAGGCTGTTCCACGTGCCACCGTGGCGTGAGTCGATCCTAGGCT
>NW_017198635.1:0-19731 GCF_001704415.2 Capra hircus | reverse complement strand
TGCCCGCGGGAGGTGCGGGCTCAGGCTCTCACGTGAGAAAGCCCTAAATGGCAATTAGCTGCCCAGTCCACGACGCTGGCCCGCGTCAGGTCTCTGGGCGGAGCTTAGGCTCCAGGCAACTCGAAAAGCCTCTCGCGGTGGCACTCTGGGACTGCTGTAGGGAAAGCATGCCAAAGAGCGCAACGGTAGGAGTGGGGAGGGGGCATGGGGAAACGGAGGCGAGGACAGCGAGGGATCTAGGATGGAGCGCTGAGAGAAGGGCGTCCTGGTGTCCCGGAATGCCTCGGAGGAGCCAGCGGGGGACAGTCGAGGACCAGGGAGCCGCTGTGGAATGTGAAAAAGGCGGGAATCTCAGAGCAAGGCAGGCTGGGAAAAGGGGGCGTTGGTGGCCAATTCAAAGGGACGCTACGGGGCGTTTTTCGGCGTGACAGTTCCTTGGCAACCTGGCTGAGGGCCCCCTGATTGATCCACCTTCGGGTTTGAACGCCATCCCCGCTGCAGGGAGGGCCACAAAGCCAAAGCCCGCCGAACTGCCACCCACCCCAACGGGGATTCTTTTGGCGGTGCCAGGGCACAGCCGTGCCCGGGAACAAAGCCCGCACTCGCTCCAGGGACTCCGTCCAGGTCTTCTGGCTTGAAAGAGCCAGGGGCGGCCCCCTCCATGCTAGCCGCACGCCAAACCCTAATTGACGTCAAATGGTGGCGGAGACGTCTCCCGTTCTCCAAGTCCTGAGCTGCTAGGTCCCCGCCCAACGGTCGGCCAGCAGTCTGCAGCTGTGCCCCTTAGTGCCTCTCCACCATTTGGCTTCGTCTGGCTCCTCCTAGCACCTCAAAGTGGTGACGTTTGCCCATGCGGTCGCCTGTGGCGGTATCAACATCTGCAGGGCATTGTGCCGGGTGGCCTGGCAAGGCTCTCGCCAATGTGTTGACCACCCCTCCCACCCACTGAAGCGGCTGGGACCCCCATCGGCCAGGCCCGCGGGGGTTGCCGAGGCGTGGCAGGTGTGCCCAAATTTCGGAGTGGCTATGGCATCGTTCGTTCATCTTGCTCGCTTTTGGCACACACATGGCTTCTGCCTGCTCGTGTCTCTTTCTGGGAAGACAGTGTATTTCAGGGGGCAGTGCTGTGGGGGGCGGGGGCGCCGGGGTTGGGGGGCTGTGGGAGCGGGTGCCTGCTGGTGAGGCCCTTTATCCTCACATCTTCATGTGGGATGGGAGTCGGAGCCTCTGTGGGCCTTGCTGCCTTCAGTGGCCTCTCTGCGCACGAGGGCCTAGTGGCTTCCTGCCTTTTTTGTCCAGGCGTTACCGGGGTTTGCGGCGTCGCTTTGGTGGCCTTGGCCTTTGCCTTCGGCCCGGCCGGCCTCGCTTCCCCCAGCACGAGTGCCCTGGAGATACCCGCCCAAGGGACAGTGTATCCCCTACTGTGGGGAAGGAGGTTCCTGTTTTCCCTGCACTGGTTCGACTTTCACGCCGAGGATCGACTCACACCATGGTGGCAAGTGGAATAGCCCTGTGGGAAAGCCTCATGGGAAAGACTCCAGGGAAAGCCACAGATTCCTTGATCCACGAGAAGGGAAGCGTGACACTGCTGCTCCCGCTCGGGAGGAAAGCGCACGTGCATGACCCCACTCGAGCCGGAGGACTGACGCAAGCTTGGGAGACTCCAGAAGTACGCCAAGATCCATGTCAGCACTGGAGAGGAATCCTCAGGTTCCGGTCCCGACTCCACACAAGGTCTTAGGCCCCGGCATCGACGGGAGAGGAATCCTGAGAGGCCCCCTAGCACCTCGCATGGGGACTGGCCTTTCCTGAGGTCACCAGAGCGGGTCCCTGAGGTCTCCGTCGTAACTCGAGAGCACCTGCCGCAACTCGAGAAAATCCAGGAGGTTCTCCCCTCCAGGCGAGATGAGGCCGATTTCCGCTGAGGCGTCTCGAGGCTAATCACACCTAACCTCTGGAACTTCCAAAGGGTCCTTCACACCCTTGCTGCAAGTCAAGAAGTTCTCCGACATACCCATATCCACTCGAGAGGAAGGACGAGGTTCCCGCCCATATCCAGCGGAGCCCCGTTTCCGCCTCGTAGCTCGAGAAGAGGGATCCTTTCCCTTCGTCATCGGGAAAGAATTCCTGGCCTTCCCATCGCATCTCAAGAGGAGGCGCTCTCAACAGGAAAGACGAGAGGAACTCCAGGGCCTTGCCAGCATTCCAAGAGTCCCCCAGATGTCTAAGTTCATTCCAGAAGAAACTGTTTTCCCTGCACTGCCTCGACGTTCACGCCGAGGATCGACTCACACCACCGTGGCACGTGGGACAGCCCTGTTGGAAAGCCTCGTGGGAAAGCCTCAATGGAAAGCGACAGATCCCTTGATCCACACGTCGGCAAGCGTGACACTGCTGCTGCAGGTCGTGAGGAAATGGCAGGTGCATGCCCCCACACGAGATGAGGACTGACTCCCCTGGTGAGACTCCAGAAGTACGGAAAGATTCATGTCAGCACTGGAGAGGCATCCTCAGGGTCTGGCCCCGACTCCACACAAGGTCTTAGGCACCGGCATCGATGGGAGAGGAATCCCTAGAGGCCCCCTGGTAACTCGCATGGGGACTGTCCTTTCCTGAGGCCACCAGAGCGGGTCCCTGAGGACCCGTCATAACTCGAGAGAACCTGCCGCAACTGGGTAAAATCCAGGAGGTTTCCCCTCCAGGCGGGATGAGGCCCATTTCCTCTGAGGTGTCTGGAGGCTCATCACACCTAACCTCTGGAAATTCAAAAGGGTCCTTGCTGCAACTCAAGAAGTTCCCCGACATACCCGTCTCCACACGAGAGGAAGTACGAGGGTCACGCCCACATTCAGAGGAACCCCGTTTCCGAGATGAAGGATCCTATCCTGCTTAGTCAGGAAAGATTTTCGGCGTTCCCATGGCATCTCAAGAGCAAGGGTTCTTAACAGGAAAGGCGAGAGGAACTCCAAGGTCGTGCCACCATTTCAAGAGTCCCCCAGATGTCTCAGTCCATTTCAGAGGAACCCGTTTTCCCAGCACTGCCTCGACTTTCACGCCGAGGATCCACTCACACCATGGTGGCATGTGGGACAGCCCTGTGAGAAAGCCTCGAGGGAAAGCCAGAGATCCCTTGATCCCCGCGAAGGGAAGTGTGACACATCTGCTACACTGTCCCTGAGGTCACGGTCGTATGTCGAGAGTACCTGCCGCAACTCGAGAAAATCCAGGAGGTTTTCTGCTCCAGTCGAGATGAGGCCCATTTTCTCTGCGGCGTCTCGAGAGTAATCACAACTAATCTCTGGAACTTCCAAAGTGTCCTAAACACCATTGCTAAAACTCAAGAAGTTCCCCGACATACTTGTCTCCACTCCAGAGGAAGCACCAGGGTCCGGCCACCGCCAGAGGAGCTCCGTTTTCGCCTCCAAGCTCGAGATGAGGGATACTTCCCTGATTGCTCGGGGAAGAATTCCCGACGTTTCGACGCATCTCAAGAGGAGGCACGCTGCACAGGAAAGGCGAGAGGAATTCATGGGTCGTGCCACCATTCCAAGAGTCCCCCAGATGTCTCAGTCCATTCCAGAGGATCCTGTTTTCCCTGCACTGCTTCGACATTCACGCCGAGGATCGACTCACACCACGGTGGCACGTGTGACAACCCTGTGGGAAAGCCTCGCGGGAAAGCCTCGAGGGAAAGCCACAGATCCCTTAATCCACGCCACAGGAAGCGTGACACTGCTGCTACAGCACGGGAGGAAAGTGCACGTGCATGCCCCTACTCGAGACGAGAACTGACTCCCCTGGGAAGACTCCAGAAATACCCCAAGATGCATGTCAGCCCTGGAGAGGAATCCTCAGGTTCCGGCCCCGACTCCACACAAGGTCTTAGGCCCTGGCATCGACGGGAGAGGAATAGCGACAGGACCTCTAGCAACTTGCATGGGGACTGGCCTTTCCTCAGGCCAACAAAGCGGGTCCTTGAGGTCCAGGTCGTAATTCGAGAGCACCTGCCGCAACTCGAGAAAATCCAGGAGGTTCTCCCCTCCAGGTGAGATGAGGCCCATTTCCGCTGAGACGTATCGAGGCTAATCACACCTAACCTCTCGAACTTCCACAGAGTCCTTCACACCCTTGCTTCAACTCAAGAAGTTCCCCGACATAACCGTCTCCACTTGAGAGGAAGCACAAGAATCCCGCCCACATCCAGTGGAGCCCCTTTTCTGCCTCCTAGCTCGAGAGGAGGGATCCTTTCCCTGCGTGTTCGGTAAAGAATTCCCGGCGTCCCGTCGCATCTCAAGAGGAGGCACTCTCCACTCTAAAGACGAGAGGAACTCCAGGGTCGTGCCACCATTCCCTGAGTCCCCCATGTGTCTCAGTCCATTCCAGGGAAAACTGTTTTCCCTGCACTGCCTCGACTTTCAAGCCGAGGATCGACTCACACCACTGTAGCATGTGGGACAGCCCTGTGGAAAAGCCTCGTGGGAAAGCCTCCAGGGAAAGCCTCGAGGGAAAGCCACAGATCCCTTGATCCACGCGAAGGGAAGCGTGACACTGCTGCTACAGCTCGGGAGGAACGCGCACGTGCATGGCCCCAATCGAGACGAGGACTTACTCCCTGGGGAGACTCCAGAAGTACCCCAAGAACCATGTCAGCACTGGAGAGGAATCCTCAGGTTATGGCACCAACTCCACACAGGTCTTAGGCCCCGGCATCGATGGGAGAGGAATTCTGAAAGACCCTGAACAACTCGCATGGGTACTGGCCTTTCCTGAGGCCACCAGAGCGGGTCCCTGAGGTCCCCGTCGTAAGTCGAGAGCACCTGCCGCAACTCGAGAAAATCCAGGAGGTTCTCCCCTCCAGGCGAGATGAGGCCCATTTCCTCTGAGGCGTCTCGAGGCTAATCACATCTAACATCTGGAACTTCCAAAGGGTCCTTCACACCCTTGCTGCAACTCAAGAAGTTCTCCAACATACCCTTCTCCACTCGAGAGGAAGCACGAGAGTCCCGTCCACATCCAGAGGAGCCCCAGTTTCCGCCTCCTAGCTCGAGAGGAAGGATCCTTTCCCTGAGTGGTCGGGAAAGAATTCCCAGTGTTCCCGTCGCATCTAAAGAGGAGGCGCTCTCCACAGGAAAGGCGAGAGGAACTCCTGGGGCGTGCCACCATTCTCAGAGTCCCCAAGATGTCTCAGTCCATTCCAGGGAAACCTGTTTTCCCTGCACTGCCTCGACTTTCAAGTCGAGGATCGACTCACACCACGGTGGCACGTGGGACAGCCCTGTGGGAAAGCCTCGTGGGAAAGCCTCGTGGGAAAGCCCCTGAACCCTTGATCCACGCAAAGGGAATCTCGACACTGCTGCTACAGCTCGGGAGGAAAGCGCACGTGCATGCCCCCACTCGAGACGAGGACTGACTCCCCTGGGGAGACTCCAGAAGCAACCCAAGATCCATGTCAGCACTGGAGAGGAATCCTCAGGTTCAGGCACCAACTCCACACAAGGTCTTAAGCCCCGGCATCGTCGGGAGAGGAATCCCGAGAGGACCCCGAGCAACTTGCATGGGGACTGGCCTTTCCTGAGGCCACCAGAGCGGGTCCCTGAGGTCCCCGTCGTAAGTCGAGAGCACCTGCCGCAACTCGAGAAAATCCAGGAGGTTCTCCCCTCAGGCGACATGATGCCCATTTCCGCTGAGGCGTCTGGAGTCTAATCACATCTAACATCTGGAACTTCCAAAGGATTCCTTCACACCCTTGCTGCAACTCAAGAAGTTCCCCGACAAACCGGTCTCCACTCGAGAGGAAGTACGAGAGTCCAGCCCACATCCAGCGGAGACCCGTTTCCGACTCCTAGCTCGAGAGGAGGGATCTTTTCCCTTCGTGGTCGGGAATGAATTCCCGGCGTTCCCGTCGCATCTCAAGAGGAGGCGCTCTCCACAGGAAAGGCGAGAGGGACTCCAGGGTCGTGCCACCATTCCCAGAGTCACCCAGATGTCTCAGTCCATTCCAGGGAAACCTGTTTTCCCTGCACTGCCTCGACTTTCTAGCGGAGGATGGACTCACACCACGGTGGCACGTGGGACAGCACTGTGGGAAAGCCTCGTGGGAAAGCCTCGTGGGAAAGCCTCGAGGGAAAGCCACAGATCCCTTGATCCACGCGAAGGGTAGCGTAACACTGCTGCTTCAGCTCGGGAGGAAAGCGCACGTGCATTCCCCCACTCGAGACGACGGACTGACTCCCCTGGGGAGACTCCAGAAGTACCCCGAGATCCATGTCAGCACTGGAGGTGAATGCTCAGGTTCCGGCACCTACTCCACACAAGATCTTAGGCCCCGGCATTCACGGGAGAGGAATCCCGAGAGGCCCCCGAGCAACTCGCATGGGGACTGGCCTTTCCTGAGGCCACCGCAGCGGTTCCCTGAGGTCCCTGTCGTAAGTCGAGAGCACCTGCCGCAACTCGAGAAAATCCAGGAGGTTCTCCCCTCCAGGCGAGATGAGGCCCATTTCCGCTGAGGCGTCTCGAGGTTACTCACACCTAACCTCTGGAACTTTCAAAGGGTCCCTCACACCCTTTCTGCAACTCAAGAATTTCCCCGACATACCCGTCTCCACTCGAGAGGAAGCACGAGAGTCCCTCCCACAACCATAGGAGCCCCGTTTCCGCCTCCTAGCTCGAGAGGAGGGATCCTTTCCCTGCGTGGTCGGGAAAGAATTTCCGGCATTCCTGTCCCATCTCAAGAGGAGACGCTCTCCACAGGATAGGAGAGAGGAACTCCAGGGTCGTGCCACCATTCCCAGAGTCCCGCAGATGTCTCAGTCCATTGCAGGGAAACCTGTTTTCCCTGTACTGCGTCGACTTTCAAGCCGAGGATCGACTCAAACCACGGTGGCACGTGGGACAGCCCTGTGGGAAAGCCTCGTGGGAAAGCCTCGTGGGAAAGCCACGAGGGAAAGCCACAGATCCCTTGATCCACGCGAAGGGAAGCGTGACACTGCTGCTTCAGCTCGGGAGGAAAGCGCACGTGCATTCCCCCACTCGAGACGACGACTGACTCCCCTGGGGAGACTCCAGAAGTACCCCAGGATCCATGTCAGCACTGGAGAGGAATCCTCAGGTTCCGGCACCGACTCAACACAAGGTCTTAGGCACCGGCAACGACTGGAGAGGAATCCTGAGAGGCCCCCGAGCAACTGGCATGGGGACTGGCCTTTCCTGAGGCCAACAGAGCGGGTCCCTGAGGTCCCCGTCGTAAGTCGAGAGCACCTGCCTCAACTCGAGAAAATCCAGGAGGTTCTCCCCTCCAGGCGAGATGAGGCCCATTTCCCCTTAGGCGTCTGGAGGCTAATCACATCTAACATCTGGAACTTCCAAAGGGTCCTTCACACCCTGGCTGCAACTCAAGAAGTTCCCCGAAATACCCGTCTCCACTCGAGAGGAAGCACGTGAGTCCTGCCCACATAAAGAGGAGCCCCGTTTCCGCCTCCTAGCTCGAGAGGAGGGATCCTATACCTGCGTGGTCGGGAAAGAATTCCCGGCGTTCCGGTCACATCTCAAGAGGAGGCGCTCTCCACAGGAAAGGCGAGAGGAACTCCTGGGGCGTGCCACCATTCCCAGAGTCCCACAGATGCCTCAGTTCTTTCCAGGGAAACCTGTTTTCCCTGCACTGCCTCGACTTTCAAGCCGAG
Organism: Capra hircus; assembly: GCF_001704415.2. Lineage (NCBI taxonomy): Eukaryota > Metazoa > Chordata > Mammalia > Artiodactyla > Bovidae > Capra > Capra hircus. Next base: position 12,052 of record NW_017198635.1, on the reverse strand, counting down.
GATCGACACACCACGGTGGCACGTGGGACAGCCCTGCGGGAAAGCCTCGTGGGAAAGCTTTGTGGGAAAGCCTCGAGTGAAAGCCACAGATCCATTTATCCAAGCGAAGGGAGGCGTGACACTGCTGCTTCAGCTCGGGAGGATAGCGCATGTGCATGCCCCCACTCGAGGCGAAGACTGACTCCACTGGGGAGACTCCAGAAGTACACCAAGATCCATTTCCGCACTGGAGAGGAATCCTCAGGTTCCGGCAGCGTCTCCACACAAGATCTTAGGCACCGGCATCGACGGGAGAGGAAACCCGAGAGGCCCCCGAGCAACTCGCATGGGGACTGGCCTTTCCTGAGGCCACCAGAGCGGGTCCCTGAGGTCCCCGTCGTAAGTCGAGAGCACCTGCCGCAACTCGAGAAAATCCAGGAGGTTCTCCCCTCCAGGCGAGATGAGGCCCATTTCCGCTGAGGCATCTCGAGGCTAATCACATCTAACATCTGGAACTTCCAAAGGGTCCTTCACACCCTTGCTGCAACTCAAGAAGTTCCCCGACATACCCATCTCCACTCGAGAGGAGCACGAGAGTGCCGCCCACATCCAGAGGAGCCCCGTTTCCGCCTGCTAGCTCGAGAGGAGGGATCCTTTACCAGCGTGGTCGGGAAAGAATTCCCGGCATTCCCGTCACATCTGAAGAGGAGGCGCTCTCCACAGGAAAGGCGAGAGGAACTCCAGGGTCGTGCCATATTCCCAAAGTCCCCCAGATGTCTCAGTCCATTCCAGGGAAACCTGTTTTCCCTGCACTGCCTCGACTTTCAAGCCGAGGATCGACTCACACAACGGTGGCACGTGGGACATCCCTGTGGGCAAGCCTCGTGGGAAAGCCTCGAGGGAAAGCCACAGATCCCTTGATCCACGCGAAGGGAAGCGTGACACTGCTGCTACAGCTCGAGAGGAAAGCGCACGTGCATAGCCCCACACGAGACGAGGACTGACTCCCTTGGGGAGACTCTAGAAGTGCCCCAAGATCCATGTCAGCACTGGAGAGGAAACCTCAGGTTCTGGCACCGACTCCACACAAGGTCTTAGGCCCCGATATTGATGGGAGAGGAATCCCAAGAGGACCCAGAGCAACTAGCATGGGGACTGAACTTTCCTGAGGCCACCAGAGCGGGTCCCTGAGGTCCCCGTCGTAAGTCGAGACCACCTGCCGCAACTCGAGAAAATCCAGGAGGTTCTCCCCTCCAGGCGAGATGAGGCCCATTTCCGCTGAGGCGTCTCCAGGATATTCACCAAACCTCTGGAACTTCCAAAGGGTTCTTCACACCCTTGCTGCAACTCAAGAAGTTCCTCGACATACCTGTATCAACTAGAGAGGAAGCACGAGAGTCCCGCCCACATCCAGAGGAGCCAGGATTCCGCCTGCTAGCTCGAGAGGAGGGATCCTTTCCCTGCGTGGTCGTGAAAGAATTCCCGGCGTTCCCGTCCCATCTCAAGAGGAGGCACTCTCTACAAGAAAGACGAGAGGAACTCCAGGGTCGTACCACCATTCCCAGAGTCCCCCAGATGTCGCTGTCCATTCCAGGAAAACCTGTTTTCCCGTGCACTGCCTCGACTTTCAAGCCGAGGATCGACTCACACCACGGTGGCACGTGGGACAGCCCTGTGGGTAAGCCTCGTGGGAAAGCCTCGAGGGAATGCCACAGATATCTTGTTCCACGCGAAGGGAAGCGTGACACTGCTACTACAGCTCGGGAGGAAAGCGCACGTGCATGCCCCCACTCGAGACGAGGACTGACTCCCCTGAGAAGTCTCCAGAAGTACCCCAAGATCCATGTCAGCACCGGAGAGGAAACCTCAAGTTCTGGCACCGTCTCCACACAAGGCCTTAGGCCCCGATATTGACGGGAGAGGAATCCCAAGAGGCCCCAGAGTAACTAGCATGGGGACTGGCCTTTCCTGAGGCCACCAGAGCGGGTCCCTGAGGTCCCCGTCGTAAGTCGAGAGCACCTGCCGCAACACGAGAAAATCCAGGAGGTTCTCCCCTCCAGGCGAGCTGAGTCCCATTTCCGCTGAGGTATCTCGAGGCTAATCACACCTTACCTCTGGAACTTACAAAGAGTCCTTCACACCCTTGCTGCAACTCAAGAAGTTCCCCGACATACCCGTCTCCACTCGAGAGGAAGCACGAGAGTCCCGCCCACATCGAGAGGAGCCCCGTTTCCGCCTCCTAGCTCGAGAGGAGGGATCCTTCCCCTGCGTGGTAGGGAAAGAATTCCCTGCGTTTCCGTCGCATCTCACGAGGAGGCGCTCTCCACAGGAAAGGCGAGAGGAACTCCAGGGTCGTGCCACCATTCCCAGAGTCCCTCAGATGTCTCACTCCATTCCAGGGAACCCTTTTTCCTTGCACTGCCTCGACTTTCAAGCCGAGGATCGCTCACACCACGGTGGCACGTGGGACAGCCCTGTGGCAAAGCCTCGTGGGAAAGCCTCGTGGGAAATCCTCGAGGAAAAGCCAAAGATCCCTTGATCCAAGCGAAGGGAAGCGTGACACTGCTGCTACAGCTCGGGAGGAAAGCGCACATGGATGCCCCCACTCGAGACGAGGACTGACTCCCCTGGGGAGACTCCAGAATTACCCCAAGATCCATGTCAGCACTGGAGAGAAAACCTCACGTTCCGGCACCGACTCCACACAAGATCTTTGGCTCCGGGAGCGACGGAAGAGGAATCCCGAGAGGCCCCGGAGCAACTTGCATGGGGATTGGCCTTTCCTGAGGCCACCGGAGCAGGTCCCTGAGGTCCCCATCGTAAGGCGAGAGCACCTGCCGAAACTAGAGAAAATCCAGGAGGTTCTCCCCTCCAGGCGAGATGAGGCCCATTTCCGCTGAGGCGTCTCGAGGCTAATCACACCTAACCTCCGGAACTTCCAAAGGGTCCTTCACACCCTTGCTGCAACTCAAGACGTTCCCCGACATACCCGTCTCCACTCGAGAGGAAGCATGAGAGTCCCGTCCACATCCAGATCGGCCCCGTTTCCGCCTCCTAGCTCGAGAGGAGGGATACTTTCCCTACGTGGTCGGGAAAGAATTCCCGGTGTCCCCGTCGCATCTCAAGAGGAGGCGCCCTCCACAGGAAAGGCGAGAGGAACTCCAGGGTCGTTCCACCATTCCCAGAGTCCCCCAAAAGTCTCAGTCCATTCCAGGGAAACCTGTTTTCCCTGCACTGCCTCGACTTTCAAGCCGAGGATCGACACACACCACGGTGGCACGTGGGACAGCCAAGTGGGAAAGCCTCGTGGGAAAGCCTCGTGGGAAAGCCTCGTGGAAAAGCCTCGAGGGAAAGCCACAGATCCCTTGATCCACGCGAAGGGACGCGTGACACTGCTGCTACAGCTTGGGAGGAAACCGCACGTGCATGCCCCCACTCGAGACGAGGACTGACTCCCCTGGGGAGACTCCAGAAGTACTCCAAGATCCATGTCAGCACTGGAGAGGAATTCTCAGGTTTTGCCACAGACTCCACATAAGATCTTAGGCCCCGGCTTCGACGGGAGAGGAAACCCGAGAGGCCCCCGAGCAACTCGCATGGGGACAGGCCTTTCCTGAGGCAACCAGAGCGGGTCCCTGAGGTCCCCGTCGTAAGTCGAGAGCACCTGCCACAACTCGAGAAAATCCAGGAAGTTCTCCCCTCCAGGCGAGATTAGGCCCATTTCGCTGAGGCGTCTCGAGGCTAATCACACCTAACCTCTGGAACTTCCAAAGGGTCCTTCACACCTTTGCTGCAACTCAAGCAGTTCCCCGACATACCCGTCTCCACTGGAGAGGAAGCACGTGAGTCCCGCCCACATCCAGAGGAGCCCCGTTTCCGCCCCCTAGCTCTAGAGGAGGGATCCTTTCCCTGCGTGATCGGGAAAGAATTCCCTGCGTTCACGTCACATCTCAAGAGGAGGCGCTCTCCACAGGAAAGGCGAGAGGAACTTCAGGGTCGTGCCACCATTCCCAGAGTCCCCCAGATGTCTCAGTCCATTCCAGGGAAACCTATTTTCCCTGAACTACCTCGACTCTCAAGCCGAGGATCAACTCACACCACCGTGGAACGTGGGACAGCCCTGTGGGATAGCTTCTTGGGAAAGCCTCATGGGAAAGCCTCGAGGGAAAGCCACAGATCACTTAATCCACTAGACGGGAAGCCTGACACTGCTGCTAAAGCTCGGGAGGAAAGCGCACGTGCACCCCCCACTCGAGACGCGGACTGACTCCGCTGGGGACACTGCCAGAAGTACCCCAAGATCCATGTCAGCACTGGAGAGGAATCCTCAGGTTCCGGCACGGACTCCACACAAGGTCTTAGGCCACGGAATCGACGGGAGAGGAATCCCGAGAGGCCCCCGAGCAACTCGCTTGGGGACTGGCCTTTCCTGAGGCCACCAGAGCAGGTCCCTGATGTCCCCGTCGTAAGTCGAGATCACCTGCCGCAACTCGAGAAAATCCAGGAGGTTCTCCCCTCCAGGCAAGAAGAGGCCCATTTCCGCTGAGGCGTCTCGAGGTTAATCACACCTAACCTCTGGAACTTCCAAAGGGTACTTCACACCCTTTCTGCATCTCAGGAAGTTCCCCGACATACCCGTCTCCACTCGAGAGGAAGTACGAGTGTCCCGCCCTCATCCAGAGGATCCCCATTTACACCTCCTAGCTCGAGAGAAGGGATCCTTTCCCTGCGTGTTCGGTAAAAAATTCTCTGGTGTTTCCGTCGCAGCTCAAGAGGAGGCGCTCTCCACAGGAAAGGCGAGAGGAACTCCAGTATCGTGCCACCATTCCCAGAGACCCCCAGATGTCTAAGTCCATTCCAGGGAAACCTGTTTTCCCGCACTGCCTCGACTTTCATGCCGAGGAACGACTCACACTACGGTGGCACGTGGCACAAACCTGTGGGAAGCCTCGTGGGTAAAGCCTCGAGGGATAGCCACAGATCCCTTGATCCACGGAAGGGAAACGTGAATCTGCTGCTTCAGCTCGGGAGGAAAGCGCACGTGCATGCCCCCACTCGAGACGACGAAAGACTCCCCTGGGGAGACTCCAGAAGTAGCCCAAGATCCATGTCAGCACTGGAGAGGAATCCTCAGGTTCCGGCACCTACTCCACACAAGGACTTAGGCCCCGGCATCGACGGGAGTGGAGTCCCGAGAGGACCCCGAGCAACTCGCATGGATACTGGCCTTTCCTGAGGCCACCAGAGCGGGTCCCTGAGGTCCCCATCGTAAGTCGAGAGCACCTGCCGCAACTAGAGAAAATCGAGGTGGTTTTCCCCTGAGGCGAGATGAGGCCCATTTCCGCTGAGGCGTACTCGAGGCCAATCACACCTAACCTCTGGAACTTCCAAAGGGTCCTTCTCACCCTTGCTGCAACTCAAGAAGTTCCCTGACATACCCGTCTCCACCCAGAGGAAGCACGAGCAGTCCCGCCCACATCCAGAGGAGACCCGTTTCCGGCCTCGTAGCTCGAGAGGAGGGATCCTTTCCCTGCGTGGTCTGGAAAGAAGTCCCGGTGTTCCTGTCGCATCTCAAGAGGAGTCGCTCTCCACAGGAAAGGCGAGAGGAACTCCAGGGTCGTGCCACCATTCCCAGAGTCCGCCAGATGTCTCAGTCCATTCCAGGGAAACCTGTTTTCCTTGCACTGCCTCGACTTTCAAGCCGAGGATCGACTCACACGACGGTGGCACGTGGGACAGCCCTGTGGGAAAGCCTCGTGGGAAAGTCTCGTGGGAAAGCCTCGAGGGAAAGCCACAGATCCCTTGATCTACGGGAAGGGGAGCGTGACACTGCTGCTACAGCTCGGGTGGAAATTTCACGTGCATGCCCTTACTCGGGACGAGGACTGACTCCCCTGTGGAGACTCCAGAAGTACCCCAAGATCCATGTCAGCCCTGGAGAGGAATCCTCAGGTTCCGGCACTGACTCCACACAAGGTCTTAGGCTCTGGCATCAGGGGAGAGGAAACCCGAGAGGCCCCCGAGCAACTCGTATGTGAACCTGCCTTTCCTGAGGCCACCAGAGCGGGTTCCTGATGTCCCCGTCGTAAGTTAAGAGCACATGCCGCAACTCGAGAAAATCCAGGAGGTTCTCCCTTCCAGGCGAGATGAGGCCCATTTCCGCTGAGGCGTCTCGAGGCTAATCACACCCAACCTCTGGAACTTCCAAAGGGTCCTACACACCCTTGCTACAACTCAAGAAGTTCCCTGACATACTCGTCTCCACTCCAGAGGAAGCACCAGGGTCCGGCCACCGCCAGAGGAGCTCCGTTTCTGCCTCCAAGCTCGAGATGAGGGATCCTTCCCTGCTTCCTCGGGAAAGAATTCCCGACGTTTCGACGCATCTCAAGAGGTGGCGCGCTGCACAGGAAAGGCGAGAGGAACTCATGGGTCGTGCCACCATTCCAAGAGTCCCCCAGATGTCTCAGTCCATTCCAGAGGATCCTGTTTTCCCTGCACTGCTTCGACTTTCACGCCGAGGATCGACTCACACCACGGTGGCACGTGTGACAACCCTGTGGGAAAGCCTCGTGGGAAAGCCTCGAGGGAAAGCCACAGATCCCTTAATGCACGCGACGGGAAGCGTGACACTGCTGCTACAGCACGGGAGGAAAGCGCACGTGCATGCCCCTACTCGAGACGAGGACTGACTCCCCTGGGGAGACTCCAGAATTACCCCAAGATCAATGTCAGCACTGGAGAGAAAACCTCACGTTCCGGCACCGACTCCACACAAGATCTTTGGCTCCGGGAGCGACGGAAGAGGAATCCCAAGAGGCCCCCGAGCATCTCGCATGGGGATTGGCCTTTCCTGAGGCCACCGGAGCAGGTCCCTGAGGTCCCCATCGTAAGTCGAGAGCACCTGTCCCAACTAGAGAAAATCCAGGAGGTTCTCCCCTCCAGGCGAGATGAGGCCCATTTCCGCTGAGGCGTCTCGAGGCTAATCACACCTAACCTCCGGAACTTCCAAAGGGTCCTTCACACCCTTGCTGCAACTCAAGACGTTCCCCGACATACCCGTCTCCACTCGAGAGGAAGCACGAGAGTCCCATACACATCCAGATCGGCCCCGTTTCCGCCTCCTAGCTCGAGAGGAGGGATACTTTCCCTACGTGGTCGGGAAAGAATTCCCGGTGTCCCCGTCGCATCTCAAGAGGAGACGCCCTCCACAGGAAAGGCGAGAGGAACTCCAGGGTCGTTCCACCATTCCCAGAGTCCCCCAGAAGTCTCAGTCCATTCCAGGGAAACCTGTTTTCCCTGCACTGCCTCGACTTTCAAGCCGAGGATCGACACACACCACGGTGGCACGTGGGACAGCCAAGTGGGAAAGCCTCGTGGGAAAGCCTTGTGGGAAAGCCTCGTGGAAAAGCCTCGAGGGAAAGCCACAGATCCCTTGATCCACGCGAAGGGACGCGTGACACTGCTGCTACAGCTCGGGAGGAAACCGCACGTGCATGCCCCCAATCGAGACGAGGACTGACTCCCCTGGGGAGACTCCAGAAGTACTCCAAGATCCATGTCAGCACTGGAGAGGAATTCTCAGGTTTTGCCACAGACTCCACATAAGATCTTAGGCCCCGGCTTCGACGGGAGAGGAAACCGAGAGGCCCCCGAGCAACTCGCATGGGGACTGGCCTTTCCTGAGGCAACCAGAGCGGGTCCCTGAGGTCCCCTGTCGTAAGTCGAGAGCACCTGCCGCAACTCGAGAAAATCCAGGAAGTTCTCCCCTCCAGGCGAGATGAGGCCCATTTCGCTGAGGCGTCTCGAGGCTAATCACACCTAACCTCTGGAACTTCCAAAGGGTCCTTCACACCTTTGCTGCAACTCAAGCAGTTCCCCGACATACCCGTCTCCACTCGAGAGGAAGCACGTGAGTCCCGCCCACATCCAGAGGAGCCCCGTTTCCGCCCCCTAGCTCTAGAGGAGGGATCCTTTCCCTGCGTGGTCGGGAAAGAATTCCCGGCGTTCACGTCGCATCTCAAGAGGAGGCGCTCTCCACTGGAAAGGCGAGAGGAACTCCAGGGTCGTGCCACCATTCCCAGATTCCCCCAGATGTCTCAGTCCATTCCAGGGAAACCTATTTTCCCTGAACTACCTCGACTCTCAAGCCGAGGATCAACTCACACCACCGTGGCACGTGGGACAGCCCTGTGGGATAGCTTCTTGGGAAAGCCTCATGGGAAAGCCTCGAGGGAAAGCCACAGATCACTTAATCCACTAGATGGGAAGCCTGACACTGCTGCTAAAGCTCGGGAGGAAAGCACACGTGCACCCCCCACTCGAGACGCGGACTGACTCCGCTGGGGACACTCCAGAAATACCCCAAGATCCATGTCAGCACTGGAGAGGAATCCTCAGGTTCCGGCACGGACTCCACACAAGGTCTTAGGCCACGGAATCGACGGGAGAGGAATCCCGAGAGGCCCCCGAGCAACTCGCTTGGGGACTGGCCTTTCCTGAGGCCACCAGAGCAGGTCCCTGATGTCCCCGTCGTAAGTCGAGATCACCTGCCGCAACTCGAGAAAATCCAGGAGGTTCTCCCCTCCAGGCAAGAAGAGGCCCATTTCCGCTGAGGCGTCTCGAGGTTAATCACACCTAACCTCTGGAACTTCCAAAGGGTACTTCACACCCTTTCTGCATCTCAGGAAGTTCCCCGACATACCCGTCTCCACTCGAGAGGAAGTACGAGTGTCCCGCCCTCATCCAGAGGATCCCCATTTACACCTCCTAGCTCGAGAGAAGGGATCCTTTCCCTGCGTGTTCGGAAAAAATTCTCGGTGTCTCCGTCGCAGCTCAAGAGGAGGCGCTCTCCACAGGAAAGGCGAGAGGAACTCCAGTATCGTGCCACCATTCCCAGAGACCCCCAGATGTCTAAGTCCATTCCAGGGAAACCTGTTTTCCCGCACTGCCTCGACTTTCATGCCGAGGAACGACTCACACTACGGTGGCACGTGGCACAAACCTGTGGGAAGCCTCGTGGGTAAAGCCTCGAGGGATAGCCACAGATCCCTTGATCCATCGGGAAGGGAAACGTGAATCTGCTGCTTCAGCTCGGGAGGAAAGCGCACGTGCATGCCCCCACTCGAGACGACGAAAGACTCCCCTGGGGAGACTCCAGAAGTAGCCCAAGATCCATGTCAGCACTGGAGAGGAATCCTCAGGTTCCGGCACCTACTCCACACAAGGACTTAGGCCCCGGCATCGACGGTAGTGGAGTCCCGAGAGGACCCCGAGCAACTCGCATGGATACTGGCCTTTCCTGAGGCCACCAGAGCGGGTCCCTGAGGTCCCCATCGTAAGTCGAGAGCACCTGCCGCAACTAGAGAAAATCGAGGTGGTTTTCCCCTGAGGCGAGATGAGGCCCATTTCCGCTGAGGCGTCTCGAGGCTAATCACACCTAACCTCTGGAACTTCCAAAGGGTCCTTCTCACCCTTGCTGCAACTCAAAGAAGTTCCCTGACATTACCCGTCTCCACTCGAGAGGAAGCACGAGCAGTCCCGCCACATCCAGAGGAGACCCGTTTCCGGCCTCCGTAGCTCGAGAGGAGGGATCCTTTCCCTTCGTGGTCTGGGAAAGAATACCCAGGTGTTCCTGTCGCATTCTCAAGAGGAGTGCGCTCTCCACAGGAAAGGCGAGAGGAACTCCAGGGTCGTGCCACCATTCCCAGAGTCCGCCAGATGTCTCAGTCCATTCCAGGGAAACCTGTTTTCCTTGCACTGCCTCGACTTTCAAGCCGAGGATCGACTCACACGACGGTGGCACGTGGGACAGCCCTGTGGGAAAGCCTCGTGGGAAAGTCTCGTGGGAAAGCCTCGAGGGAAAGCCACAGATCCCTTGATCTACGCGAAGGGAGCGTGACACTGCTGCTACAGCTCGGGATGGAAATTCACGTGCATGCCCTTACTCGGGACGAGGACTGACTCCCCTGTGGAGACTCCAGAAGTACCCCAAGATCCATGTCAGCCCTGGAGAGGAATCCTCAGGTTCCGGCACTGACTCCACACAAGGTCTTAGGCTCTGGCATCAGGGAGAGGAAACCCGAGAGGCCCCCGAGCAACTCGTATGTGAACTGCCTTTCCTGAGGCCACCAGAGCGGGTTCCTGATGTCCCGTCGTAAGTTAAGAGCACATGCCGCAACTCGAGAAAATCCAGGAGGTTCTCCCTCCAGGCGAGATGAGGCCCATTTCCGCTGAGGCGTCTCGAGGCTAATCACACCCAACCTCTGGAACTTCCAAAGGGTCCTTCACACACTTGCTAAAACTAAAGAAGTTCGCCGACATACCCGTCTACACTCGAGAGGAAGCACGAGAGTCCCGCCCACATCTAGAGTAACCCCGATTTCTGCCACCTAGCTCGAGAGGAGTGATCCTTTCCCTGCATGGTTGGGAAAGAACTTCCGGCGTTCCCGTCGCATCTCAAGAGGAGGCGCTCTCCACAGGAAGGAGAGAGGAACTCCATGGTCGTGCCACCATTCCAGAGTCCCCAGATGTCTCAGTCCATTCCAGAGGACCTTGTTTTACAGAGTGCCTAAACTTTCATGCCGAGGATCGACTCACACCACGGTGGCACGGGGGACAGCCCTGTGGGAAAGCCTCGTGGGAAAGCCTCTAGGAAAGCCTACGAGGGAAAGCCACAGATCCCATTGATCCACGCGACGGGAAGCATGACACTGCTGCTACAGCTCGGGAGGAAATGCGCATGCGGCATGCCCCACTCGAGACGAGGACTGACTTCCCTTGGGAGACTTCAGAAGTATCCCAAAAACATGTCAGCACTGGAGAGGATACTCAGGTTCTGGCCCATCCACACAAGTCTTGGCCCGGCATGTACGGTGAGAATCCCGAGAGGCCCCTAGCAACTCGCGTGGGGACTGGTCTTTCCTAGGCCACCAGAACGGGTCCCTGAGGTCCCCGTCGTAAGTCGAGAGCACCTGCCACAACTCGAGAAATGAAGGAGATTCTCCCCTCAGGCAGATGAGCCCATTTCCACTGAGACGTCTCGAGGCTAATCACACTAACTCTGAACTTTCAAAGGGTCCTTACACCATAGCTGCAACTCAAGAAGTTCCACGAGAGACCCGTCGCCACTACATAGGAATCACCAGGGTACCCCCACATCCAGAGGAGCCCAATTCCCCCTCCTAGCTCAATGTGAGGGATCCTTTCCCTGATTGGCCGGGAAAGAATTCCTGTCGTACCTGTCGCATCTCAAGAGGAGGACGCTCCACAAGAAAGGTGAGAGGAACTCCAGGGTCGTCCACCATTCCAGATCCCCAGATGTCTCAGTCCTTCCAGAGGAACTGTTTACCCTGCACTGCTCGACTTCACGCGGAGACCGACTCACACGATCGTGGCACGTGGACAGCCTTGTGGGAAAGCCTCGTGGAAAGCTCGAGAGCTCGTGGAAAGCTCTGGAGCGAGGAAAGCCACAGATCCTTGATCCACGCGAAGGAAGCGTGACAGTCTGCTACAGCTCGGAGGAAAGCGACGTGCATGCCCCACTCGAGACGAGAACTGACTCCCCTGGGGAGACTCCAGAGTACCGCAGATGCATGTCAGCACTGAGAGGAATCTCAGGTTCGGCACCGACTCCAACAAGGTCTTAGGCCCGCATCGACGGAGAGGAATCCGAGAGGCCCCGAGCAACTCGCTTGGGACTGGCCTTTCCTGAGGACACCAGAGCGGGTCCCTGAGGTCCCGTCGTAAGTCGAAGCACCAGCCGCAACTCGAGAAAATCCAGGAGGTTCTCCCCTCCAGGCGAGATGAGCCCTTTTCCTCTGAGGCGTCTGAGGCCTAATCATACTAACATCTGGAACTTCCAAAGGGTCCTTCAACACTTGCTACAACTCAAGAAATTCCCAACATACCGACTCCACTCGAGAGGAAGCACGAGAGTCCCGCCCCATGCAGAGGAGCCCCGTTTCCGCCTCCTACCTCGCGGTCAGGTATCCTTTCCTTGTATGTTCCGGAAAGAATTCCCGGTGATCCGTCGCATCTATGAGGAGGCGCTCTCCACAGGAAAGGCGAGAGAAAC
>NW_017198634.1:0-7616 GCF_001704415.2 Capra hircus | reverse complement strand
GAGGAAATGGGCCTCATCTCGGCCTTTAGCGGAAAACCTTCTGGATTTTCTCGAGTTGCGGGGCAGGTGCTCTCGATGTACGACGGCTATTTCAGGGACTTGCCCCGCTCTGATGGCCTCAGGAAAGGCCAGTCCCCATGCGAGTTGCTCGGGGGCCTCTCGGATTCCTCTCCCCGTCGATGCGGGGCCTAAGACCTTGTGTGGAGTCGTTGCAGGGAAACTGAGGATTCCTTCCAGTGCTGACATGGATCTTGGCGTCCTTAAAGGCGAGATGAGGCCCATTTGCGCTGAGGCGTCTCGAGGCTAATCACACCTAACCTCTGGAACTTCCAAAGGGTCCTTCACACCCTTGCTGCAACTCAAGAAGTTCTCCGACATACCCGTCTCACTCGAGAGTATCAACATCTTCGCGCCCACTTTCAGAGGAGCACCCGTTTCCACCTCATAGCTCGAGAGGAGGGATCCTTTCCTGCGTGGTCTGGAAGCATTCCCCGGCGTTCCAGTCGCATCTCAAGAGGAGGCCCTCTCCACTGGAAAGGCGAGAGAAACTCCAGGGTCGTTCCGCCATTCCCAGAGTCCCCCAGATGTCTCTGTCAATTCCAGGGAAACCTGTTTTCCCGGCACTGCCTCGACTTTCAAGCCGAGGATCGACTCACACCACGGTGGCACGTGGGACAGCCCTGAGGAAAATCCTCGTGGGAAAGCCTCGAGGGAAAGCCACAGATCCCTTGATCCACGCGACGGGAAGTGTGACACTACTGCTACAGTTCGTGAGGAAAGCTCACGTGCATGCACCCACACGAGATGAGCACTGACTCCCCAGGGGAGACTCCAGAAATACGCCAAGACCCATGTCAGCACTGGGGAGGAATCCTCAGGTTCCGGCCCCCGACTCCACACAAGGTCTTAGGCCCCAACATCGACGGGAGAGGAATCCCGAAAGGCCCCCTTGCAACTCCCATGGGCACTGGCCTTTCCTGAGGCCACCAGAGCGGGTCCCTGAGGTCCCCGTCTTAACTCGAGAGACCCTGCCCAACTCTAGAAAATCCAGGAGGTTCTCCCCTCCAGGCGAGATGAGGCCCATTTCCTCTGAGGCGTCTGGAGGCTCATCACACCTAAACTCTGGAAATTCAAAAAGGGTCCTTGCTGCAACTCAAGAAGTTCCCCGACATACCCGTCTCCACTAGAGAGGAAGCACGAGGGTCCCGCCCACATCCAGAGGAACCTCGTTTCCGCCTGGCAGCTTGAGATGAGGGATGCTATCCTGCTTTAGTTAGGAAAGATTTTTCGGCGTTCCCGGTGGCATCTCAAGAGTAAGGGCTCTCAATAGGAAAGGCGAGAGGAACTCCAGGGTCGTGCCACCATTCCAAGAGTCCCCCAGATGTGTCAGTCCATTTCAGAGGAACCTGTTTTCCCTGCACTGCCTCGACTTTCACGCCTAGTATCGACTCACACCATGGTGGCACGTGGGACAGCCCTGTGGGAAAGCCTCGTGGGAAAGCCTCGAGGGAAAGCCACAGATCCCTTGATCCCCGCGACGGGAAGCGTGACACACCTGCTACACTGTCCCTGAGGTCACGGTCGTATGTTGAGAGCACCTGCCGCAACTCGAGAAAATCCAGGAGGTTCTCTGCTTCAGTCGAGATGAGGCCCATTTTCTCTGCGGCGTCTCGAGAGTAATCACGCCTAAACTCTGGAACTTCCAAAGGGTCCTACACACCCTTGCTACAACTCAAGAAGTTCCCCGACATACCCGTCTCCACTCCAGAGGAAGCAGAGGGTCCGGCCACCTCCAGAGGAGCTCCGTTTCCTCCTCCAAGCTCGAGATGAGGGATACTTCTCTGCTTCCTCGGGAAAGAATTTCCGACGTTTCCGACGCATCTCAAGAGGAGGCGCGCTGCACAGGAAAGGCGAGAGGAACTCATGGGTCGTGCCACCATTCCAAGAGTCCCCCAGAGATGTCTCAGTCCATTCCAGAGGATCCTGTTTTCCCTGCACTGCTTCGACTTGCACGGCGAGGATCGCGGTGGCAGAGGCGAGGATCGCGGTGGTACGTGGGAGAGCCCTGTGGGAAAGCCTCGTCTGAAAGCCTCGAGGGAAAGCCACAGATCCCTTGATCCACGCGATGGGAAGCGTGACACTGCTGCTACAGCACGGGAGGAAAGCGCACGTGCATGCCCCCACTCGAGACGAGGACTGACTCCCCTGGGGAGACTCCAGAAGCACCTCAAGATGCATGTCAGCCCTGGAGAGGAATCTTCAGGTTCCGGCCCGACTCCACACAAGGTCTTAGGCCCTGGCATCGACGGGAGAGGAACAGCGACAGGCCCTCTAGCAACTCGCATGGGGACTGGCCTTTACTGAGGTCACCAGAGCGGGTCCATGAGGTCCCCGTCGTAAGTCGAGAGCACCTGCCGCAACTCGGTAAAATCCAGGAGGTTCTCCCCTCCAGGCGAGATGAGGCCCGTTTCCACTGAGGTGTCTCGAGGCTAATCACACGTGACCTCTGGAACTTCCAAAGAGTCTTTCACAGCCATGCTGCAACTCAAGAAGTTCCCCGACATACCCGTCTCCACTCAAGAGGAAGCACGAGGGTCCCGGCCACATCCAGAGGAGCTCCGTTTCCGGCTCGTAGCTCGAGAGGACGGATCCTTTCCCTGCTTGGTCCGGAAAGAATTCCCGGCATTCCCATCGCATCTCAAGAGGAGGCGCTCTCCAAAGGAAAGGGGAGAGGAACTGCAGGGTCGTGCCACCATTCCAAGACTCCCCCAGATATCTCAGTCCGTTCCACAGGAACCTGTTTTCCCTGCACTGCCTCGGCTTTCACGCCGAGGATCGACTCACACCACCGGGACACGTGGGACAGCGCTGTGGGAAAGCCTCGTGGGAAAGACTCGAGGGAAAGCCACAGATCCCTTGTCCACGCAAGGGGAAGCGTGACACTGCTGCTACAGCTCGGGAGGAAAGCGCACGTGCATGCCCCCACTCGAGACGAGGACTGACTCCCCTGGGGAGACTCAGGAAGTACCCCAAGATCCATGTCAGCACTGGAGAGGAATCCTCAGGTTCCGGCACCGACTTTCACTCAAGGTCTTATGCCGGGGTCCAGCCCCGGTGGATCCAGGGAATTCGAAGGGTGGACGGCATTGGGGTGGAAAGACTTGTTTATTTATTAATGTAAGATTAGATTAGGAAACTATAGTATAGTAAGAAGATTAAGTGGAGTAAGAGGGCTGAATAGCTTGGTTTACGCGGACGGCCAATAAAATTCCAGACAAGGAATTTGCACCACCTACGTTGGGCCACCGGCGGCCGCTTGAATATCTAAGGGTGCCTCGCCTTAAGCGCCCTTTCGTGCGGGTCTTAACAGCCAGGGCAAGTAAGTAGACCTGGCGAGCCTCCGCACTCCAGGTGGAGATTCAGCCTGAAGTTAAAGTAAAGAGCAGAGAGAAGGAAAGGTAGAGAAGAAGAAAGAGAGAGAAAGACACGGGGGGAGCCAGAGTCCCAAGAAACCAGGCTGAGAGACTAGTTCGAGAATCTGGTCCGAGAAATTGGCCCCCGGCCCCTGGCCTCCTCCTTTATTGTTCAGAAGGTCTTTTATACTTTTGATAAAACATGGAGATCAATGGATAACACAAAATTATGTAGTGTTCGCAATCCAGATTCTTTCTGTATATCATTTTGTATACAAAAGGTCTCAGGTGATTTACATTATCTTCTGGCCAAGAGGCTTGTTAACACTTTTTGGCTCTCTTCCTTAATGAATGTTAATTTTGTTTCCCCTGAAGTGTTTTTCTTTAATCTGCATCTCCTTAAAGCATTAAAGTTACATCTCTATAGAACAAAGGTGCAGTGGGTTATAACAAAGAAGGTACTTAACTCAAAGTTCTAATGTTGCTAATACCAGGTCTACTACTTGTTTTTCTATATACCAACTATATCTAAAAATAAAGGATATGAAAATTTGGCAGCAAGCATTGACCCAAAAAATGAAACTTTTAATCAGTCCTATTCTAAAGATTTTGACTCCTCTGAAGCTCCTGCATTCCTAGGATGTTTTAAGCTTCCTGTGCCTCCTGCGGTCAGGAGGCCTCAAACAATCACAAGCGCAGCTGTACGAGTCCTACAGGCAGGCTAGAAAGCCATCAGAGGGTTTTTGGATTGAAACACTCTTTCAAATGCAGAAGACTAATGCCCTGAATTGACTTTTTCCAGAAAAGGTCAGAAGAGTGAAAAAGCAGAGCACAAAAACCGGCAGATTTTTGTTGGGGTACATGCTTAAAAATTTCCAGAGGGGTCCCTGAAGTCTGAGCACGCCTTGCGTATGTCAGCTTCCTTCCTCATAACCTTGTCACGGGCGGGCTTCCTCACACTGGCTCCCGGCAGTCTTAGGCCCCGGCATCGACGGGAGAGGAATCCGAGAGGCCCCGAGCAACTCGTAAGGGGAATGGCCTTTCCTGAGGCCACCAGAGCGGGTCCCTGAGGTCCTCGTCGTAAGTCGAGAGCACCTGCCGCAACTCGAGAAAATCCAGGAGTTTCTCCCCACCAGGCGAGATGAGGCCCATTTCCGCTGAGGCGTCTCGAGGCTAATCACACCTAACCTCTGGAACTTCCAAAGGGTCCTTCACACCCTTGCTGCAACTCAAGAAGTTCCCCGACATACCGTCTCCACTCGAGAGGAAGCACGAGAGTCCCGCCCACATCCAGAGGAGCCCCATTTCCGCCTCCTAACTCGAGAGGAGGGATCCTTTCCCTGCATGGTCGGGAAAGAATTCCCGGCGTTCCGTCGCATCTCAAGTGGAGGCGCTCTCCACAGGAAGGGCGAGAGGAACTCCAGGGTCGTGCCACCATTCCCAGAGTCCCCCAGATATCTCAGTCCATTCCAGGGATACCTGTTTTCCTGCACTGCCTCGACTTTCAAGCCGAGGATCGACTCACACCACGGTGGAACGTGGGAAGCCCTGTGGGAAGCCTGTGGGAAAGCCTCGTGGGAAAGCCTCGAGGGAAAGCCACAGATCCCTTGATCCACGCGAAGGGAAGCGTGACACTGCTGCTGCAGCTCGGGAGGAAAGCACACGTGCATGCCCCCACTCGAGACGAGGACTGACTCCCCTGGGGAGACTCCAGAAGTACCCTAAGATCCATGTCAGCAATGGAGAGGAATCCTCAGGTTCCGGCACCGACTCCACACAAGGTATTAGGCCCCGGCATCGATGGAAGAGAAATCCCGAGAGGCCCCCGAGCAACTCGCATGGGGACTGGCCTTTCGTGAGGCCACCAGAGCGGGTCCCTGAGGTCCACGTCATAAGTCGAGAGCACCTGCCGCAACTCGAGAAAATCCAGGAGGTTCTCCCCTCCAGACGAGATGAGGCCCATTTCCGCAGAGGCGACTCGAGGCTAATCACACCTAACCTCTGGACCTTCCAAAGGGCCCTTCACACCCTTGCTGCAACTCAAGAAGTTCCCCGACATACCCGTCTCCACTCGAGAGGAAGCACGAGAGTCCCGCCCCACATCCAGAGGAGCCCTGTTTCCGCATCCTAGCCCGACAGGAGGGATCCTTTCCCTGCGTGTTCGGAAAAGAATTCCCGGCGTTCCCGTCACATCTCAAGAGGGGGCGCTCTCCACAGGAAAGGCGAGAGGGTCGTGTCACCATTCCTAGAGCCCCCAGATGTCTCAGTCCATTCCAGGGAAGCCTGTTTCCCCGGCACAGCCTCGACTTTCAAACTGAGGATCGACTGACACCACGGTGGCATGTGGGACATCACTGTGGGAAAGCCTCGTGGGAAAGCCTGGTGGGAAAGTGTCGTGGGAAAGCGTCGTGGGAAAGCCTCGAGGGAAAGCCACGGATCCTTGATCCTAGCGAAGGGAAGCTCAACACTGCTGCTACAGCTCGGAGGAAAGCGCACGTGCATGCACCGACTCGAGATGAGGACTGACTCCCATGGGCAGACTCCAGAAGTACCCCAAGATACATGTCAGCACTGGAGAGGAATCCTCAGGTTTTGGCACAGACTACACACAAGATCTTAGGTCCCGGCATCGACGGGAGAGGAATCCCGAGAGGCCCATGAGCAACTCGCATGGGGACTTCCTTTCTTGAGGCCACAAGAGCGGGTCCCTGATATTCCCGTCGTAAGTCGAGACAATCTGCTGCAACTCGAGAAAATCCGGGAGGTTTCCCCTCCAGGCGAGATGAGGCCCTTTTCCGCTGAGGCGTCTCGAGGCTAATCACACCTAACCTCTGGAACTTCCAAACGGTTATTCAAACCCGTGCTGCAACTCAAGAAGTTCACCGACATACCCGTCTCCACTTGAGAGGAAGCACGAGAGTCCCGCTCACATCCAGAGGAGCCCCGTTTCCGCCTCCAAGCTCGAGAGGAGGGATCCTTTCCCTGCGTGGTCGGGAAAGAATTCCTGGGGTTCCCATAGCATTTCAAGAGGAGGCGCTCTCCACAGGAAAGGCGAGAGGAACTCCAGGGTCGTGCCACCATTCCCAGAGTCCGCCAGATGTCTCAGTCTATTCCAGGGAAAACTGTTTTCCCTGCACTGCCTCCACTTTCAAGCCGAGGATCGACTCACACCACGGTGGCACGTGGGACAGCCCTGTGGGAAAGCATCGTGGGAAAGCCTTATGGGAAAAGCCTCGTGAGGAAGCCTCGAGGGAAAGCCACTGATCCCTTGATCCACGCGACGGGAGCATGACACTGCTGCTACACCTCGGGAGGAAAGCGCAGGTGCATGCCCCCACTCGAGATGAGGACTGACTCCACTGGGGAGACTCCAGAAGTACCCCAAGATCCATGTCAGCACTGGAGAGGAAACCTCAGGTTCTGGCACCAACTCCACACAAGGTCTTAGGCCCAGCATCGACGGGAGAGGAATCCCGAGAGGCCCCGAGCAACTCGAATTGGGACTGGCCTTTCCTGAGGCCCCCAGAGCGGGTCCCTGAGATCCCGTCGTAAGTCGAGAGCACCTGCCCTAACTCGAGAAAATCCAGGAGGTTCTCCCCTCCAGGCGAGATGAGGCCCATTTCTGCTGATGCGTCTCCAGGCTAATCACATCTAATCTCTGGAACTTCCAAACGGTGCTTCACACCCTGGCTGCAACTCAAGAAGTTCCCCGACATACCGTCTGCACTCGATAGGAAGCACGAGAGTCCCGCCCATATCCAGAGGAGCCCCGTTTCTGCCTACTAGCTCGAGAGGAGGGATCCTTTCTTCTGCGTCATCGGGAAAGAAATCCCGACGTTCCCGTCGCATCCCTAGAGGAGGCGCTCTCCACAGGAAAGGCGAGAGGAACTCCAGGGTCGTGCCACCTTTCCCAGCGTCCCCCAGATGTCTCAGTCCATTCCAGGGAAACCTGTTTTCCCTGCACTGCCTCGACTTTCAAGCCGAGGATCGACTCACACCACGGTGGCACGTGGGACAGCCCTGTGGGAAAGCCTCGTGGGGAAGCCTCGAGGGAAAGCCTAGTGGGAAAGCCTCGAGGGAAAGCCCCTGATCCCTTGGTCCACGAGTAGGGAAGCGTGACACTGCTGCTACTGCTCGGGAGGAAAGTGCACGTGCATTCCCCCACTCGAGACGAGGACTGACTCCACTGGGGAGACTCAAGAA
>NW_017198633.1:0-7616 GCF_001704415.2 Capra hircus | reverse complement strand
TCAGGCCTGTATCTTGCAGCAAGTGTTTGGCTTGTTAGACAGAAGACCTGCAGGCCTGTTCCAACAGACTCAATTCCAGAATCAGGGCCTTGTGTCTCCCTGCAGTTTCCTGGCCTTGCAAACACATTCCTAGTTGAGAGCAGTCCTGCCCATGGGGACTGCTGCGGAGTGTGTCTGAGGGGGCCAGGTGTCATGCTGGGGTCACCTGGTCGAGGGCACCTTGCACCTCCAATGGACCCCAGGCAAGGAGTTGCAGGCCACCACCTTGCTTCTGAAATCCCAAAATGGGGAGCAAAGCTCGCTCTGTCAGAGGGAAGAAAACAGCAACAGGATGGATTTTCAAGCAGTTGCTAGGCTGTACTGCGTTAGGGCTCCAAGGAAGGAAAATGCGAATTTTAGCCCCTACGACTGGTATCCAGGGGGCTCCCAGGATGATTTCCCCGCAGGATCCAAGAACGTTCCAGACAGACCTGGGCTCACTAGCTCCCTCCTGCAGAGGAAATATGATAGAACAGCTGTTTGGAGGTTGCTTTGACTTCCCCTGGGAGGGTAGGATCCCTCCCTGGGTGCAGGGCCTCAGGGCCATTGCCGCTGAGAAATGCCCTCTAAGCCAGACCTTTCCAGCCTTGTATGACTCAGCACGGAGGAGACTGGAAAAGCTCTCTTCCTTGGAGGAAGGAAAGGCAGCCCCAGAGAGTGTGTTTTCACACCTGTATCTTGCAGCAAGTGTTTGGCGTCTCAGACGTCAGACCTCCAGGCCTGCTCCAACGGCCTCAGTTCCAGAGTCAGGGCCGTGTGTTCTCTGCATTTTCTGAGCCTTGGGAACACATTCCTAGGTCAGAACAGTCCTGCCCATGGGGAAGGAGGCTGCGGGAGTGTGTCTGAGGGGGTCGGGTGCCATGCTGTCCAATAGACCCCGGTACCTCCAATAGACCCCAGGACAACAGCGGTGGGGCTCCCCCTGGCTTCCGAAATGCCAAAGCGAGAAGCAAAGCTAGCTCTATCAGAAGGAAGAAAAGAGCAATCGGATGGATGTTCAGGCTGTTGCTGGGCCGCACCACTTCAGGGTCCCCCCGAGAGGAACAGGCGCCCTGTGGCCCCTAGGTCCGATATGCAGGTTAACACACAGGGTGTGTCCCCATAGGAGCCAAGAATTTTCCTGACAGATCTAGGCTCACTAGAGCTCTCCTACAGGGCAAAAGGGGTAGAACAGACTGTGGATGTGACTCTGCCTTTCCCAGCGAGCATGGGGCCCTCCCTACGGCCCGGGCTCCAGGGAAAATTGTCCCTGAAAAATGACCTCCAAGAAGCGCTTTTCCAGCAGGCTGGGATGCAGAGTTCACAGGATGCGGGGAAAGTGATCGTCCTTCAGGGAAGAAGAGGCAGCCACCCAGTGTGTGTTTGCAAGCCTGTATTTGGAAGAAACTGGTTAGCTCCTTCAAGGGGAGACCTCCAGGTCTGCTCAGAGGACCGAAATTCCAGAGGCAGCACCATGCATCTCCCCTGTCCTTTCTGAGCCTTGGAAAGACATTCCTAGCTTATAGCGGTATTGCTCATGAAGAAGCAGGATGCAGGAATGTGTCAGACATGACTGGGTGCCTTCCTGGGTTCAGCTCCGTGAGGGGCATTTCCACTCAGAGTAGGTCCCATGCCTCCTTGGGAGGAAGTGGGGCCCGCTTGCCTCCAAATTGCCAAAGGCTGGAACAAAGCTAGTTCTATCAGAGGTAAGAAAAGAGCAATTGGATGGATGTGGAAGCTGTTGCTGGGCCGCACTGCTTCAGGCCCCCCACCCCTCCGCCCCCGAGAGAAACAGGCGCCCTGTGGCCCCTAGGTCCTGGATGCAGTTTCACACATAGAATGTGTCCCCATAGGAGCCAAGAATTTTCCTGACAGACCTAGGCTCACTAGAGCTCTCCTACAGAGCAAAGGGGATGGGACAGATGTGTGGCTGTGGCTCTGCCTTTCCCTGGGAGTGTGGAGCCGCTCCCTATGGCCCCGGGCTCCAGGGGAAATTGCCCCTGAATAATGACCTCCAAGAAGCGCTTTTCCAACTGGCTGAGACGTGGAGTTCTCAGGATGCAGGGAAAGCGAGTGTCCTTCGGGGAAGCAAAGGCAGTCACCTGTTATCATGACTTACTAGAATAGTAGGTACCTTCTCCGGTTGGGCAGAGGCCTTCCCTACCTGATCTGAAAAAGAAAATGAAGTAGCTCGCTGATTTGAGAAATAATTCCCAGACTTGGGTTTCCAACCAGTATAGAATCCGACAATGGCCCTGTCTTTGTAGCCGCGTTAATTAACAGGTATGTGAAGCTCTAAATATCAGTGGAAATTACATACAGCATATAGGCCCCAGTGTTCTGGAATGATGGAAAGAAACAACCAAACTCTTGAAGAGACACTTTCAAAATGGATCATAGAGACTGACTGTACATGGATGGGCTTGCTTCCGGCAGACTTACTCATATTACGGGTAACCGCACGTTCCCACAGTTGTTGTCCTTATGAAATTTTCTATGGGAGACCCCCTCCCACAGTGAGGCAGGTGTTAGCAGATTTGCC
This sequence comes from Capra hircus, assembly GCF_001704415.2. Taxonomy (NCBI): domain Eukaryota; kingdom Metazoa; phylum Chordata; class Mammalia; order Artiodactyla; family Bovidae; genus Capra; species Capra hircus. Next base: position 5,056 of record NW_017198633.1, on the reverse strand, counting down.
ACAAGTAAGGGGGTGGGATTTCACAGCAGATGGAACAATTAGGTAAGGTAATAAATCAGGTAACTAAGTTTGTATAAAAAAGAATATCATTCCCCCTTGAGGAACAGATTCATGAATTTGTGCTCAGTGATCAGGTGTGGCTCAATGACTGGAAACACAATTCCTTGGCCTGACATCGGAAAGGTCCTTATACTGTTGTTTTAGCCACAATTCTGAAAGAGATGGGAATACCAGACCACCTAACCTGCCTCTTGAGAAATCTGGATGAAGGTCAGGAAGCAACAGTTAGAGCAGGACATGGAACAACAGACTGGTTCCAAAAAGGAAAAGGAGTATGTCAAGGCTGTATATTGTCACCCTGTTTATTTAACTTATATGCAGAGTACATCATGAAACATGCTGGGATGGAAGATACATGAACTGGAATCAAGATTGCCGGTAGAAATATCAATCAACTTAGATATGCAGATGACACCACCATTATGGCAGAACGTGAAGAGGAAAGGGTATGTCGGGGAACTTCTTGAGTTGCAGCAAGGGTGTGAAGGACCCTTTGGAAGTTCCAGAGGTTAGGTGTGGTTAGTCTCGAGATGCCTCAGCAGAAATGGGCCTCATGTCGCCTGGAACGGAGAGGCTCCTGGATATTTCCGAGTTTCAGCAGGTGCTCTCCTTGTGTGGAGTCGGGGCCGGAAGCTGAGGATTCCTCTCCAGTGCTGACATGGATTTTGGGGTACTTCTGGAGTCTCCACAAGGGAGTCAGGCCTCGTCTCGAGTGGGGGCATGAGCGTGCCATTTCCTCCCATGCTGTAGCAGCAGTGTCACGGTTCCCCTTGCGTGGACCAAGGGATCTGTGGCTTTCCCTCGAGTCTTTCCCACGAGGCTTTCCCACAGGGCTGTCCCACGTGTCACGGTGGTGTGAGTCGATCCTCGGCGTGAAAGCCGAGGCAGTGCAGGGAAAACAGGTTCCACGGACACATCTGGGGGAGTCTTGGAATGGTGGCACGACCCTGCAGTTCCTCTCCCCTTTCCTTTGGAGAGCGCCACCTTGAGATGCGATGGGAATGCCGGGAATTCTTTTCCGAACAAGCAGGGAAAGGATCCCTCATCTCGAGGTACGAGCCGGAAACGGAGCTCCTCAGGATGTGGCCGGGACCATCCTGCTTCCTCTTGAGTGGAGACGGGTGTGTCGGGGAACTTCTTGAGTTGCAGCTTGACTGTGAAAGACTCTTTGGAAGTTCCAGAGGTCAAGTGTGATTAGCCTCGAGACACCTCAGTGGAAACTGGCCTCATCTCGCCTGCAGGGGAGAACCTCCTGTATTTTACCGAGTTTCGGCAGGTGCTCTCGACTTACGACGGGGACTTCAGGGACCCGGTCTGTTGGCCTCAGGAAAGGCCAGTCCCCATGCGAGTTGCTTGGGGGCCTCTCAGGATTCCTCTCCCGTCGATGCAGGGGCCTAAGATCTTGTGTGGAGTCGGTGCCGGAACCTGAGGATTCCTCTCCAGTGCTGACAGGGATCTTGGGGTACTTCTGGAGTCTCCCCAGGAAAGTCATTCTGCATCTCGAGTGGGGGCATGCACATGCGATTTCCTCCCGAGCTGTAGCAGCAGTGTCACGCTTCCCTTCGCGAGGATCAAGGGATCTGTGGCTTTCCCTCGAGGGTTTCCCACAGGGCTGTCCCACGTGCCACCGTGGTGTGAGTCTATCCTTGGCAGGAAAGTCGAGGCAGTGCAGGGAAAACAGGTTTCCCTGGAATGGACTGAGACATCTGGGGGACTCTGGGAATGGTGGCACGACCCTGGAGTTCCTCTCGCCTTTCCTGTGGAGAGCGCCTCCTCTTGAGATGCGACCGGAACGCCGGGAATTCTTTCCCGACCACGCAGGGAAAGGATCCCCTCTCTCGAGCTAGGAGGCGGAAACGGGTCTCTGCTGGATGTGGGCGGGAATCTCGTGCTTACTCTCGAGTGGAGACCGGTTTGTCGAGGAACTTATTGAGTTGCAGTAAAGGTGTGAAGGACCCTTTGGAAGTTCCAGAGGTTAGATATGATTAGCCTCCAGACGGTCAGCGGAAATGGGCCTCATCTCGCCTGGAGGGAGAACCTCCTGGATTTTCTCGAGTTGCGGCAGGTGCTCTCGACTTACGACTGGGACCTCACGGACCCGCTCTGGTGGCCTCAGGAAAGGCCAGTCCCCATGCGAGATGCTCGGGGCCTCTCGGGATTCCTCTCCCGTCGAAGCCGGGGCCTAAGACCTTGTGTGGAATCGGTGCCGGAACCTGAGGATTCCTCTCCAGTGCTGACATGGATCTTGGGGTACTTCTGGAGTCTCCCCAGGGGAGTCAGTCCTCGTCTCGAGTGGGGGCATGCACGTGCGCTTTCCTCCCGAGCTGTAGCAGCAGTGTCACACTTCCCTTTGTGTGGATCAAGGGATCTGTGGCTTTTCCTCGAGGCTTTCCACGAGGCTTTCCCACGAGGCTTTCACACAGGGCTTTCCCACGTGCCACCGTGGTGTGAGTGGATCCTCGGCTTGAAAGTCGAGGCAGTGCAGGGAAAACAGGTTTCCCTGGAATGGACTGAGAAATCTCTGGCACTCAGGGAATGGTGTCACGACCCTGGAGATCCCCTCGTGTTTCCTGTGGAGACCGCCTCCTCTTGAGATGCGACCGGAACGCCGGGAATTCTTTCCCGACAACGCAGGGAAAGGATTCCACCTCTCGATCTATGAGGCGGAAACGGGGCTTCTCTGGATGTGGGCAGGACTCTCGTGCTTCCTCTCGAGTGGAGAGGGGTACGTCGGGAACTTCTTGAGTTGCAGCAAGGGTGTGAAGGACCCTTTGGAAGTTCCAGAGGCCAGGTTGATTAGCCTCGAGACGCCTCCGCGGAAATGGGCTTCATCTCGCCTGGAGGGGACAACCTCCTGGATTTTCTAGAGTTGCCACAGGTGCTCTCGACTTAAGACGAGGACCTCAGGGACCTGGTCTGGTGGCCTCAGGAAAGGCCAGTCCCCATGCGAGTTGCTAGGGGCCCTTCGGGATTCCTCTCCCGTCGATGCCGGGGCCTAAGACGTTGTGTGGAGACGGTGCCGGAACCTGAGGATTCCTCTCCAGTGCTGACATGGATCTTGGGGTACTTCTGGAGTCTCCCCAGGGGAGTCAGTCCTCGTCTCGAGTGGGGCATGCACGTGCACTTTCCTCCCGAGCTGTAGCAGCAGTGTCATGCTTCCCTTCGCGTGATGAAGAAATCTGTGGCTTTCATCGAGGTTTTTGCAGGAGGCTTTCCCACGAGGCTTTCCCACAGGGCTGTCCCACGTGCCACCGTGGTGTGAGTCGATCCTCGGCTTGAAAGTCGAGGCAGTGCAGGGAAAACTGGTTTCCCTGGAATGGACTGAGACATCTGGGGGACTCTGTGTATGGTGGCTCGACCCTGGAGTTCCTCTCGCCTTTCCTGTGGAGAGCGCCTCCTCTTGAGATGCGATGGAAACGCCGGGAATTCTTTCCCGACACGCAGGGAAAGGATCCCTCCTCTCGAGCTAGGAGGCGGAAACGGGGCTCCTCTGGATGTCGGCGGAGGCTCGAGCTTTCTCTCAAGTGGAGACGGTTATGTCGGGGAACTTCTTGAGTTGCAACAAGTGGGTGATGTACCCTTTGGAAGTTCCAGAGTTAGGTGTGATTAGCCTCGAGAGGCCTCATTGGAAATGGGCCTCATCTCTCCTGGAGGGGAGAACCTTCTGGATTTTCTCGAGTTGCAGCAGTTTCTCTCCACTTACGACGGGGACCTCAGGGACATGCTCTGGTGGCCTCAGGAAAGGCCATTCCCCATGCGAGTTGCTCGGGGCCTCTCGGGATTCCTCTCCTGTCGATGCCGGGTCCTAAGACCTTGTGTGGAGTCGGTGCCGGAACCTGAGGATTCCTCTCCAGTCCTGACATGGATCTTGGGGTACGTCCTGAGTCTCCCCTGGGGAGTCAGTCCTCGTCTCGAGTGGGGGCATGCACGTGCGCTTTCCTCCCGAGATGTAGCAGCAGTGTCATGCTTCCCTTCGCGTGGATCAAGGGATCTGCAACTTTCCCTCGAGGCTTTCCCACGAGGCTTTCCCTCGAGGCATTCCCACAGGGCTGTCCCACGTGCCACCGTGGTGTGAGTCGATCCTCGGCTTGAAAGTCGAGGCAGTGCAGGGAAAACAGGTTTCCCTGGAATGGACTGAGACATCTGGGGGACTCTGGGAATGGTGGCACGACCCTGGAGTTCCTCTCGCCTTTCCTGTGGAGAGCGCCTCCTCTTGAGATGCGACGGGAACGCCGGGAATTCTTTCCCGACCACGCCGGGAAATATCCCTGCTCTCGAGCTATGAGGCGGAAACGGGGCTCCTCTGGATGAGGCGGGACTCTCGTGCTTCCTCTCCAGTGGAGACGGGTATGTTGGGGAACTTCTTGAGTTGCAGGAAGGGTGTGAAGGACCTTTGGAAAGTCAAAAGGTTAGGTGTGATTAGCCTCGAGATGCCTCAGCGGAAATGGGCCTAATCTCGCCTGGAAGGGAGAACCTCCTGGATTTTCTCGAGGTGCGGCAGGTGCTCTCGACTTACAATGGGGACCTCAGGGACCCGCTCTGGTGGCCTCAGGAAAGGCCAGTCCCCATGCGAGTAATTCGGGGGCCTCTAGGGCCTCCTCTCCCGTCGGTGCCGGGCCTAAGACCTTGTGTAGAGTCGGTGCCGGAACCTGAGCATTCCTCTCCAGTGCTGACATGGATTTTGGGGTACTTTTGGAGTCTCCCTTGGGGAGTCAGTCCTCGTCTCGTTTGGGGGCATGCAAGTGCGCTTTCCTGCCGAGATGGGCAGCAGTGTCATGTTTCCCGTCTAGTGGATCAAGGAATCAGTGGCTTTTCCTCGAGTCTTTTCCACAAGGCTTTCCCACGAGGCTTTTCCCACAGGGCTGTCCACGTGCCAACGTGGTGTGAGTCGATCCTCGGCTTGAAATTCGAGGCAGTGCAGGGAATACAGGTTTCCCTGGAATGGACTGAGAGAAGAGAAACCTCTGGGGACTATCAGATTGGTGGCACACCCTGG
>NW_017198632.1:0-7616 GCF_001704415.2 Capra hircus | reverse complement strand
TCTGGTGGCCTCAGGAAAGGCCAGTCCCCATGCGAGTTGCTTGGGGGCTTCTCGGGATACCTCTCCCGTCGATGCCGTGGCCTAAGACCTTGTGTGGAGTCAGTGCTGGAATCTGAGAATTCCTCTCCAGTGCTGACATGGATCTTGGGGTACTTCTGGAGTCTCGGCAGGGGAGTCAGTCTTCGGCTCGAGTGGGGCATGAACCTCCGCTTTCCTTCCGAGCTGTAGCAGCAGTGTCGCCTTCCCTTCTCGTGGATCAAGGGATCTGTGTCTTTCCCTCGAGGCTTTCCCACCAGGCTTTCCACGATGCTTTACCACAGGGCTGTCCCACGTGCCAACGTGGTGTGAGTCGATCCTCGGGAAAAACAGGTTTTCCCTGGAATGGACGGAGACATCTGGTTGACTCTCGGAATGGTGGCACGACCCCCTCGCCTTCCTCTCCTGGGGAGAGCGCCTCTCTTGAGATGCGACGGGAATGCCGGGAATTCTTTCCTGACCACGCAGGGAAAGGATCCCTCCTCTCGAACTAGGAGACGGAAACGGGGCTCCTCTGGATGTGGGCGGGACTCTCGTGCTTCCTCTCAAGTGGAGACGGGTATGCGGGGAACTTATTGAGTTGCAGCAAGGGTGTGAAGGACCCTTTGGAAGTTCCAGATGTTAGATGTGATTAGCCTCGAGACGCCTCTGCAGAATGGGCCTCATCTCGCCTGGAGAGGAGAACCTTCTGGATTTTCTCGAGTTGCGGCAGGAGCTCTAGACTTACGAAGGGGACCTCAGGGACCCGCTCTGGTGGCCTGAGGAAAGGCCAGTCCCCATGTGAGTTGATCGGGGCCTCTCGGAATTCCTCTCCCGTCGATGCTGGGCCTAAGACCTAGTGTGGATTCAGTGCCGGAACATGGGAAATCCTCTCCAGTGCTGACATGGATCTTGGGGTACTTCTGGAGTCTCCCCAGGGGAGTCAGTTTCGTCTCGAGTGGGGGCATGCACGTGCGCTTTCCTCCCGAACTGCAGCAGCAGTGTCGCGCTTCCCTTCGCGTGGATCAAGGGATCTGTGGCTTTCCCTCGAGGCTTTCCCACGAGGCTTTCCCACGAGGCTTTCCCACGAGGCTAGGGGCTGTCCCACGTGCCACCGTGGTGTGAGTCGATCCTCGGCTTGAAATTCGAGGCAGTGCAGGGAAAACAGTTTTCCCTGGAATGGACTGAGACTTCTGGGGGACTCTGGGAATGTGGCACGACCCTGGAGTTCCTCTCGCCTTTCCTGTGGAGAGCGCCTCCTCTTGAGATGCGACGGAAACGCCGGAATTCTTTCCCAAGCACGCAGGGAAAGGATCCCTCCTCTCGAGCTAGGAGGCGGAAACGGGGCTCCTCTGGATGTGGGCGGGACTCTCGTGCTTCCTCTGGAGTGGAGCCGGGTACGTCGGGGAACTTCTTGAGTTGCAGCAAGGGTTTGAAGGACCTTTGGAAATTCCAGATGTTAGGTGTGAATAGCCTCGAGACGCCTCAGAGTAAATGGGCCTCATCTCGACTGGAGGGGAGAACCTCCTGGAATTTCTCGAGTTGCGGCAGGAGCTCTTGACTAACGACGGGGACCTCAGAGACCCGCTCTGGTGGCCTTAGGAAAGGCCACTCCCCATGCGAGTTGCTCGGAGGCCTCTCGGGATTCCTCTCTCGTTGATGCCGAGGCCTAAGACCTTGTGTGGAGTCGGTACCGGAACCTGAGGATTCCTCTCCAGTTCTGACATGGATCTTGGGGTACTTCTGGAGTCTCCCCAGGGGAGTCAGTCCTCGTCTCGAGTTGGAGAATGCACGTGCGGTTTCCTCCCGAGCTGTAGCAGCAGTGTCACGCTTCCCTTCCGGTGGATCAAGGGATCTGTGGCTTTCCTCGAGACTTTCCCATGAGGCCTTCCCAGGAGGCTTTCCCACGAAGTTTTCCCGAAGGGCTGTCCCACGTGCCACCGTGGTGTGAGTCGATCCTCGGCTTGAAAGTCCAGGCAGTGCAGGGAAAACAGGTTTCCCTGGAATGGACTGAGACATCTGGGGGACTCTGGGAATGGTGGCACGACCCTCGAGTTCCTCTGGCCTTTCCTGTGGAGAGCGCCTCCTCTTGAGATGGGACGGGAACACTGGGATTCTTTCCCCACCACGCAGGGAAAGGATCCCTCCTCTCGAGCTAGGAGGCGGCAACGGGGCTCCTCTGGAACTGGGCGGAACTCTCGTGCTTCCTCTCGGGTGGAGACGGGTATGTCGGGGAACTTCTTGAGTTGCAGCAAGGGTTTGAAGGACCCTTTGTAAGTTCCAGAGGTTAGGTGTGATTATACTCGAGAAGCCTCAGAGGAAATGGGCATCATCTCGCCTGGAGGGGAGAACCTCCTGGATTTTCTCGAGATGCGGCAGGTGCTCTCGACTTACAACGGGACCTCAGGGACCCGCTCTGGTGGCCTCAGGAAAGGCCAGCCCTTTGCGAGTTGCTCGGGGGCCTCTCAGGATACCTCTCCCGTCGATGCCGGGACCTAAGACCTTGTGTGGAGACGGTGCCCGAAACTGAGGATTCCTCTCGAGTGCTGACATGGATCTTGGGCTACTTTTGGAGTCTCCCCAGGAGAGTCAGTCCTCGTCTCGAGTGCGGGCATGCACGTGCCCCTTCCTCCCGAGCAGTAGCTGCAGTGTCACGCTGGCTTAAGACCTTGTGTGGCGTCGTTGCCGGAACGAGAGAATTCCTCTCCAGCGCTAACATGGATCTTGGGGTACTTCTGAGTCTCCCCAAGGGAGTCAGTCCTCGTCTCGAGTGGGGCCTGCACCTGCACGTGCGCTTTCCTCTCGAGCTGTAGCAGCAATGTCACGCTTCCCTTCGCTTAGATCAAGTGATCTGTGGCTTTCCCTCGAGGCTTTCCCACGAGGCTTTCCCACGAGGCTTTTCCACAGGGCTGTCCCACGTGCCACCTTGGTGTGAGTCGATCCTCGGCTTGAAAGTCGAGGCAGTGCAGGGAAAACAGGTTTCCCTGGAATGGACTGAGACATCTGGGGGACTCTGGGAATGGTGGCACGACCCTGGAGTTCCTCTCGCCTTTCCTGTGGAGAGCGCCTCCTCTTGAGAAGCGACGGGAACGCGGGGAATTCTTTCCCCACCACGCAGGGAAAGGATCCCTCCTCTCGAGCTAGGAGGCGGAAACGGGGCTCCCCTGGATGTGGGCGGGACTTTCGTGCTTCCTCTCGAGTGCAGACGGGTATGTCGGGGAACTTCTTGAGTTGCAGAAAGGGCGTGAAGGACCCTTTGGACGTTCCAGATGTTAGATTTGATTAGCCTCAAGACGCCTCAGCGGAAATGGGCCTCATCTCGCCTGGAGGGGAGAACCTCCTGGATTTTCTCGAGTTGCGGCAGGTGCTCTCGACTTACGACGGGGACCTCAGGGACCCGCTCTGGTGGCTACAGGAAAGGCGAGTCCCCATGGGAGTTGCTCTCGGGCCTCTCGGCATTCCCCTCCCGTCGATGCCGGGGTGTAAGACCTTGTGTGGAGTCGGTGCCGGAACCTGAGCATTCCTCTCCAGTGCTGACATGGATCTTGGGGTACTTCTGGAGTCTCTCCAGGGGAGTCAGTCCTCGTCTCGAGTGGGGGCATGCACGTGCGCTATCCTCCCGAGCTGTTGCAGCAGTGTCGCGCTTCCGTTCGCGTGGATCAAGGGATCTGTGGCTTTCCCTCGTGGCTTTCCCACGAGGCTTTCCCACGAGGCTTTCCCACAGGGCTGTCCCACGTGCCACCGTGGTGTGAGTCGATCCTCGGCTTGAAAGTCGAAGCAGTGCAGGGAAAACAGGTTTCCCTGGAATGTACTGAGACATCTGGTGGACTCTGGGCTAGTGGCAAGACCCTGGAGTTCCTCTCGCCTTTCCTGTGGAGAGCGCCTCCTCTTGAGATGCGACGGGGAACGCCGGGAATTCTTTCCCGATCCACGCAGGGAAAGGATCCCTCTCTCGAGTAGGAGCGGACACGGGGCTCCTCTGGATGTGGGCGAACCATCCGTGCTTCCTCTCGAGTGGAGACGGGTATGTTGGGGAACTTCTTGAGTTACAGCAATGGTTGAAGGACCCTTGGAAGTTCCAGAGGTTAGGTGTGACTATGCCTCGAGACGCCTCAGCAAAAATGGGCCTCATCTCAGCCTGGAGGGGAAGAACCTCCTGGATTTTCACGAGTTGCGGCAGGTGCTCTCGACTTTCGACGGGGACCTCAGGGACCCGCTCTGGTGGCATCAGGAAAGGCCAGTCCCCAGGCGAGTTGCTCGGGGCCTCTCGGGATTCCTCTCCCCGTCGAAGTCGGGGCCTAAGACCTTGTGTGGAGTCGGTGCCGGAAACTGAGGATTCCTTTGCCAGTGCTGACATGAATCTTGGGTACGTCTGAGTCTCCCCAGGGGAGTCAGTCCTCGTCTCGAGTGGGGGCCTGCACGTGCGCTTTCCTCTCGAGCTGTAGCAGCAGTGTTACGCTGGCTTAAGACCTTGTGTGGCGTCGGTGCCGGAACCTGAGTATTCCTCTCCGGTGCTGACATGGATCTTGGGGTACTTCTGAGTCTCCCCAGGGGAGTCAGTCCTCGTCTCGAGTGGCGGCCTGCACGTGCGCTTTCCTCTCGAGCTGTAGCAGCAGTGTCACGCTTCCCTTCGCTTGGGATCAAGGGATCTGTGGCTTTCCCACGTGGCTCTCCCACAGGGCTGTCCCTACGTGCCACCGTGGTGTGAGTCGATCCTCGGCTTGAAAGTCGAGGCAGTGCAGGGAAAACAGGTTTCCCTGGAATGGAACTGAGACATCTGGGGGACTCTGGGAATGGTGGCACGACCCTGGAGTTCCTCTCGCCTTTCCTATCGAGAGCGCCTCCTCTGGAGATGGCGACGGGAAAGCCGGGAATTCTTTCCCGACCACGCAGGGAAAGGATCCCTCCTCTCGAGCTAGGAGGCGGAAACGGGGCTCCTCTGGATTTGGGCAGAACTCTCGAGTTTCCTCTCGAGTGGAGACGGGTATGTCCGGGAACTTCTTGAGTTGCCAGCAAGGGTGTGAAGAACCTTTGGGAGTTCCAGAGGTTAGATGTGATTAGCCTCGAGACGCCTCAGCGGAAATGGGCCTCATCTCGCTTGGAGGGGAGAACCTCCTGGATTTTTCGAGTTGCAGCTGGTGCTCTCGACTTACGACGGGGACCTCAGGGACCCGCCATGGTGGCATCAGGAAAGTCCCGTCCCCATGCAAGTTGCTCTGGGGCCTCTCGGATTCCTCTCCCGTCGATGCTGGGTGCCTAAGACCTAGTGTGGAGTTAGGTGCCGGAACCTGAGGATTCCTCTCCAGTGCTGACGTGGTATCTTGGGGTACTTCTGGAGTCTCCCCTGGGGAGTCAATCCTCGTCTCGAGTGGGGGCATGCTCGTGCGCTTTCCTCCGAGCTGTAGCAGCAGTGTCACGCTTCCCTTCTCGTGGATCAAGGGATCTGTGGCTTTCCCTTGAGGCTTTCCCAGGAGGCTTTCCCAGGAAGTTTTCCCACAGTGCTGTCCCACGTGCCACCGTGGTGTGAGTCGATCCTCGGCTTGAAAGTGGAGGCAGTGCAGGGAAAACAGGTTTCCCTGGAATGGACTGAGACATCTGGGGACTCTGGGAATGGTGGCACGACCCTGGAGTTCCTCTCGCCTTTCCTGTGGAGAGCGTCTCCTCTTGAGATGCGACGGGAACGCCGGGAATTCTTTCCCGACCACGCAGGGAAAGGATCCCCCTCTCGAGCTAGGAGGCGGAAACGGGGCTCCTCTGGATGTGGGCGGGACTCTCGTGCTTCCTCTCGAGTGGAGACGGGTATGTCGGGGAACTTCTTGAGTTGCAGCAAGGGTGTGAAGGACCCTTTGGAAGTTCAGAGGTTAGGGTGTGATTAGCCTCGAGACGCCTCAGCGGAAATGGCCTCATCTCGCCTGGAGGGCAGAACCTCCTGGATTTTCTCGAGAGGTGCTCTCGACTTACGACGAGGGACCTCAGGGACCCGCTCTTGTAGCCTCAGGAAAGGCCAGACCCCATGCGAGTTCCTCGGGGGGCCCCTCAGGATTCCTCTCCCGTCGATGCCGGGCCTAAGATCTTGTTTGGACTCGGGGCGAAACCTGAGGATTCCTCTCGAGTGCTGACATGGATCTTGGGCTACTTTTGGAGTCTCCCCAGGAGAGTCAGTCCTCGTCTCGAGTGCGGGCATGCACGTGCCCCTTCCTCCCGAGCAGTAGCTGCAGTGTCACGCTGGCTTAAGACCTTGTGTGGCGTCGGGTGCCGGAACGTGAGAATTCCTCTCCAGCGCTAACATGGATCTTGGGGTACTTCTGAGTCTCCCCAAGGGAGTCAGTCCTCGTCTCGAGTGGGGGCCTGCACGTGCGCTTTCCTCTCGAGCTGTAGCAGCAATGTCACGCTTCCCTTCGCTTAGATCAAGTGATCTGTGGCTTTCCCTCGAGTCTTTCCACGAGGCTTTCCCACGAGGCTTTTCCACAGGGCTGTTCCACGTGCCACCTTGGTGTGAGTCGATCCTCGGCTTGAAAGTCGACGCAGTGCAGGGAAAACAGGTTTCCCTGGAATGGACTGAGACATCTCGGGGACTCTGGGAATGGTGGACGACCCTGGAGTTCCTCTCGCCTTTCCTGTGGGAGAGCGCCTCCTCTTGAGAAGCGACGGGAACGCGGGGAATTCTTTCCCACCACGCAGGGAAAGGATCCCTCCTCTCGAGCTAGGAGGCGGAATCTGGGCCTCCTCTGGATGTGGGCGGGACTTTCGTGCTTCCTCTCCAGTGAGACGGCTATGTCGGGGAAATTCTTGAGTTGCAGTAAGGGCGAGAAGGACCCTTTGGAAGTTCCAGATGTTAGATTTGATTAGCCTCAAGACGCCTCAGCGGAAATGGGGCCTCATCTCGCCTGGAGGGGAGAACCTCCTGGATTTTCTCGAGTTGCGGCAGGTGCTCTCGACTTACGATGGGACTCAGGGACCTGCTCTGGTGGCATCAGGAAAGGCCAGTCCCCATGCGAGTTGCTCGGCGGCCTCTGGGGATTCCTCTCCCGTCGATGCTGGGGCCTAAGATCTTGTGTGGAGTGGGTGCCGGAACCTGAGGATTCCTGTCCAGTGCTGACATGGATCTTGGGGTACTTCTGGAGTCTCCCCAGGGGAGTCAGTCCTCGTCTCGAGTGGGGGCATGCACGGTTGCTATCCTCCCCAGCTGTAGCAGCAGTTTCGCGCTTCCCTTTGCGTGGATCAAGGGATCTGTGGCTTTCCCCTCATGGCTTTCCTCGAGGCTTTCCCACGAGGCTTTCCCACAGGGCTGTCCCACGTGCCACCCTGGTGTGAGTCGATCCTCGGCTTGAAAGTCGAGGCAGTGCACGGGAAAACAGGTTTCCCTGAATGGACTGAGACATTTTGGGCGACTCTGGGAATGGTGGCACGACCCTGGAGTTCCTCTCGCCTTTCCTGTGGAGAGCGCCTCCTCTTGAGATGCGACGCGGAACACGGGGAATTCTTTCCGAACACGCAGGGAAAGGATCCCTCTCTCGAGCTAGGAGTCGGAAATGGGGCTCCTCTGGATGTGGGCGGGATTCTCGTGCTTCCTCTCGAGTGGAGACGGGTATGTCGTGGAA
>NW_017198631.1:0-7616 GCF_001704415.2 Capra hircus | reverse complement strand
TGGTCGGGAAAGAATTCCTGGCGTTCCCGTCGCATCTCAAGAGGAGGCGATCTCCACAGGAAAGTCGAGAGGAACTCCAGGGTCGTGCCACCATTCCCAGAGTCAACCAGATGTCTCCGTCCATTCAGGGAAACCTGTTTTCCCTGCACTGCCTCGACTTTCAAGCCGAGGATCGACTCACACCACGGTGGCACATGGGACAGCTCTGTGGGAAAGCCTCGTGGGAAAGCCTCGAGGGAAAGCCCCTCATCCCTTGATCCACGGGTAGGGAAGCGTGACACTGCTGCTACAGATCGGGAGGAAACCACATGTGCATGCCCCCACTCGAGACGAGGACTGACTTCACTGGGGAGACTACAGAAGTACCCCAAGATCCATGTCAGCACTGGAGAGGAATGCTCAGGTTCCGGCACCGACTCCACACAAGGTCTTAGGCCCGGCATAGACGGAGAGGAATCCCGTGAGGCCCCGAGCAACTCGCATGGGGACTGGCCTTTCCTGAGGCCACCAGAGCGGGTCCCTGAGGTCCCCGTCGTAAGTTGAGAGCACCTGCTGCAACTCGAGAAAATCCAGGAGGTTCTCCCCCTCCAGGCGAGATGAGGCTCATTTCCGCTGGAGGCGTCTCGAGGCTAATCACACCTAACCTCTGGAACTTCCAAAGGGTCCTTCACACCCTTGCTGGCAACTCAAGAAGTTCCGCGACATACCCGTCTCCACTCAAGAGGAAGCACGAGAGTCCCGCCCACATCCAGAGGAGCCCCGTTTCGGCCTCCTAGCTCGAGAGGAGGGATCCTTTACCTGCGTGGTCGGGAAAGAATTCCCGGCGTTCCCGTCGCATCTCAAGAGGAGGCGCTCTCCACAGGAAAGGCGAGAGGAACTCCAGGGTCGTGCCACCATTCCCAGAGTCCCCCAGATGCCTCAGTCCATTCCAGGGAAACCAGTTTTCCCGGCACTGCCTCGACTTTCAAGCCGAGGATCGACTCACAACACGGTGGCACGTGGGACAGCCCTGTGGGAAAGCCTCGTGGGAAAGCCTCGTGGGAAAAGCCTCGAGGGAAAGCCCCTGATCCCTTGATCCTCGCGAAGGGAAGAGTGACACTGCTGCTACAGCTCGGGAGGAAAGCGCACGTGCATGCCCCCACTCGAGACGAGGACTGACTCCCCTGGGGAGACTCCAGAAGAAGCCCAGGATCCATGTCAGCACTGGAGAGGAATGCTCATGACCGGCACCGACTCCACACAAGATCTTAGGCCCCGGCATCGTCGGGAGTGGAATCCCGAGAGGACCCCGAACAACTCGCATGGGGCATGGCCTTTCCTGAGGCCACCAGAGCGGGTCCCTGATGTCCTCGGCATAAGTCGAGAGCACCTGCCGCAACTCGAGAAAATCCAGGAGGTTCTCCCCTCCAGGCGAGATGAGACCCATTTCCGCTGAGGCGTCTCGAGGCTAATCACACCTAACCTCTGGAACTTCCAAAGGGTCCTTCACACCCTTGCTGCAACTCAAGAAGTTCCCCGACATACCCGTCTCCACTCTAGAGGAAGCACGAGAGTTCTGCCCACATCCAGAGGAGCCCCGTGTCCGCCTCCTAGCTCGAGAGGCGGGATCCTTTCACTGAGTGGTCGGTCAAGTATTCCCGGAGTTCCCGTCTCATCTCAAGAGGAGGCGCTCTCCACAGGAAAGGCGAGAGGAAGTCCAGATTCGTGCACCCATTCCCAGAGGCCCCCAGATGTCTCAGTCCATTCCATGGAAACCTGTTTCTCCTGCACTGCCTCGACTTTCTAGCCTAGGATCGACACACAACACAGTGGCACGTGGGACAGCCCTTTGGGAAAGTCTCGTGGTTAAATAAACAGGGGTGACAATATACAGCCCTGACATACACCTTTTCCTTTTTGGAACCAGTCTGTTGTTCCATGTCCTGCTCTAACTGTTGCTTCCTGACCTTCATCCAGATTTCTCAAGAGGCAGGTTAGGTGGTCTGGTATTCCCATCTCTTTCAGAATTGTGGCTAAAACAACAGTAAAAGGACCTTTCCGGTGTCAGGCCAAGGAATTGTGTTTCCAGTCATTGAGCCACACCTGATCACTGAGCACAAATTCATGAATCTGTTCCTCAAGGGGGAATGATATTCTTTTTTATACAAACTTTAGTTACCTGATTTATTACCTTACCTAATTGTTCCATCTGCTGTGAAATCCCACCCCCTTACTTGTGGCAAATCTGCTAACACCTGCCTCACTGTGGGAGGGGGTCTCCCATAGAAAATTTCATAAGGACAACAACTGTGGGAACGATGCGGTTACCCGTAATATGAGTAAGTCTGCCGGAAGCAAGCCCATCCATGTACAGTCAGTCTCTATGATCCATTTTGAAAGTGTCTCTTCAAGAGTTTGGTTGTTTCTTTCCATCATTCCAGAACACTGGGGCCTATATGCTGTATGTAATTTCCACTGATATTTAGAGCTTCACATACCTGTTAATTAACTCGGCTACAAAGACAGGGCCATTGTCGGATTCTATACTGGTTGGAAACCCAAGTCTGGGAATTATTTCTCAAATCAGCGAGCTACTTCATTTTCTTTTTCAGATCAGGTAGGGAAGGCCTCTGCCCAACCGGAGAAGGTACCTACTATTCTAGTAAGTCATGATAACAGGTGACTGCCTTTGCTTCCCCGAAGGACACTCGCTTTCCCTGCATCCTGAGAACTCCACGTCTCAGCCAGTTGGAAAAGCGCTTCTTGGAGGTCATTATTCAGGGGCAATTTCCCCTGGAGCCGGGGCCATAGGGAGCGGCTCCACACTCCCAGGGAAAGGCAGAGCCACAGCCACACATCTGTCCCATCCCCTTTGCTCTGTAGGAGAGCTCTAGTGAGCCTAGGTCTGTCAGGAAAATTCTTGGCTCCTATGGGGACACATTCTATGTGTGAAACTGCATCCAGGACCTAGGGGCCACAGGGCGCCTGTTTCTCTCGGGGGCGGAGGGGTGGGGGGCCTGAAGCAGTGCGGCCCAGCAACAGCTTCCACATCCATCCAATTGCTCTTTTCTTACCTCTGATAGAAACTAGCTTTGTTCCAGCCTTTGGCAATTTGGAGGCAAGCGGGGCCCCACTTCCTCCCCAAGGAGGCATGGGACCTACTCTGAGTGGAAATGCCCCTCACGGAGCTGAACCCAGGAAGGCACCCAGTCATGTCTGACACATTCCTGCATTCTGCTTCTTCATGAGCAATACCGCTAATAAGCTAGGAATGTCTTTCCAAGGCTCAGAAAGGACAGGGGAGATGCATGGTGCTGCCTCTGGGAATTTCGGTCCTCTGAGCAGACCTGGAGGTCTCCCCTTGAAGGAGCTAACCAGTTTCTTCCAAATACAGGCTTGCAAACACACACTGGGTGGCTGCCTCTTCTTCCCTGAAGGACGATCACTTTCCCCGCATCCTGTGAACTCTGCATCCCAGCCTGCTGGAAAAGCGCTTCTTGGAGGTCATTTTTCAGGGACAATTTTCCCTGGAGCCCGGGGCCGTAGGGAGGGCCCATGCTCGCTGGGAAAGGCAGAGTCACATCCACAGTCTGTTCTACCCCTTTTGCCCTGTAGGAGAGCTCTAGTGAGCCTAGGTCTGTCAGGAAAATTCTTGGCTCCTATGGGGACACACCCTGTGTGTTAACCTGCATATCGGACCTAGGGGCCACAGGGCGCCTGTTCCTCTCGGGGGGGACCCTGAAGTGGTGCGGCCCAGCAACAGCCTGAACATCCATCCGATTGCTCTTTTCTTCCTTCTGATAGAGCTAGCTTTGCTTCTCGCTTTGGCATTTCGGAAGCCAGGGGGAGCCCCACCGCTGTTGTCCTGGGGTCTATTGGAGGTACCGGGTCTATTGGACCCCAGCATGGCACCCGACCCCCTCAGACACACTCCCGCAGCCTCCTTCCCCATGGGCAGGACTGTTCTGACCTAGGAATGTGTTCCCAAGGCTCAGAAAATGCAGGGAGACACACGGCCCTGACTCTGGAACTGAGGCCGTTGGAGCAGGCCTGGAGGTCTGACGTCTGAGACGCCAAACACTTGCTGCAAGATACAGGTGTGAAAACACACTCTCTGGGGCTGCCTTTCCTTCCTCCAAGGAAGAGAGCTTTTCCAGTCTCCTCCGTGCTGAGTCATACAAGGCTGGAAAGGTCTGGCTTAGAGGGCATTTCTCAGCGGCAATGGCCCCTGAGGCCCTGCACCCAGGGAGGGATCCTACCCTCCCAGGGGAAGTCAAAGCAACCTCCAAACAGCTGTTCTCTCATGTTTCCTCTGCAGGAGGGAGCTAGTGAGCCCAGGTCTGTCTGGAACGTTCTTGGATCCTGCGGGGAAATCATCCTGGGAGCCCACCTGGATACCAGTCGTAGGGGCTAAAATTCGCATTTTCCTTCCTTGGAGCCCTAACGCAGTACAGCCTAGCAACTGCTTGAAAATCCATCCTGTTGCTGTTTTCTTCCCTCTGACAGAGCGAGCTTTGCTCCCCATTTGGGGATTTCAGAAGCAAGGTGGTGGCCTGCAACTCCTTGCCTGGGGTCCATTGGAGGTGCAAGGTGCCCTCGACCAGGTGACCCCAGCATGACACCTGGCCCCCCTCAGACACACTCCCGCAGCAGTCCCCATGGGCAGGACTGCTCTCACCTAGGAATGTGTTTGCAAGGCCAGGAAACTGCAGGGAGACACAAGGCCCTGATTCTGGAATTGAGTCTGTTGGAACAGGCCTGCAGGTCTTCTGTCTAACAAGCCAAACACTTGCTGCAAGATACAGGCCTGAAAACACACTCTTGGGCTGCCTTTCCTTCCTCCAAGGAAGAGAGTTTTCTCAGCCTCCTGTGGGCTGAGAGTCACACAGGGCTGAAAAGCACTTGCTGGGAGATTCTTTTTTCATTGGCCATGGCCCTGAGGCCCTGTGCTCAGGGAGGGCTCCCTCCCTCCAGGGAAAGTCAAAGGAAGCTCCAAACGGCTGTTCAATCATGTTTCTGAGAGAGTCATTGCCAAGGCAGGTTTCTAAGAAGTTCAAGGGTCCCCAAGGAGAGAGGGGTCTAGAATTCTCAAGGAGGAAGAAAGGACAAACTGTTTTTCCCTCTACATTCCTTAGGATTATATAACAATCATGCATCCTTCTTGAGGACGGTCTCTGGAAAAAACCTTCTGGCTAATCCTGTTATCTTAAAATGTCAATTATGGGAGTAGGTCTAGTGAGTCTTTACAACCTCCAGACATTCTTTTGTTCGTCATAACTTATTGGAGAGTATATAACTCCATTACTAACACTAGCAAGGGGGTACGCTTTCTGCCCCTTGTGATGTCTCTGTCAGAAGCTTTCTCTATCTCCTTTATCCTTTAATAAAACTCTATTGCACAAAAGCTCTGAGCAATCAAGCCTCGTCTTGGGCCCTGGATTGAATTCTTCTCCTCCATAAGCCAAGAATCCCAGCATCTTTTCGTGGTTCAGCAACAATATTTCATTTCCTCTGCAGGAGAGAGCTAGTGAGCTTAGGTCTGTCTGGAACATTCTTGGATCCTGTGGGGAAAATATCCTGTGCACACATCTGGATACTGGCCTAGAGGCCAAAATTCGCATTTCTTTCCCGGGGAGCCCTAACGTGGTGTGACTTAGCAACTGCTTGAAAATCCATCCCATTGCTGTTTTCCTCCTTCTGACAGAGCTAGCTTTGTTCCCTGCTTTGGGATATCTCAACCGAAGGGCCGGTCCATAGCTACTCGCCTGGGGCCCATTGGATGTGCAAGGTGCCCTCGACTAGGTGACCCTAGCATGGCACTCAGCCCGCTCAGACACACTCCCGAGGCTTCTTTCTCATGGGAAGCACTGCTCCAACCTAGGAATGTGTCTGCAATGCTTGGAAAGTGCAGTGAGACACACAGCCCTGACTCTGCAATTGAGGCCCTCAGAGCAAGCCTGCAGCTCTGATGTCTGAGAAGCAAAACACTTGCTGCAAAGAGAGGCCTGAAAACACACTCTCTGTGGATGACTTTCCTTCCTCTAAGGAAGATAGTTTTCCCAGTCTCCTGCTTCCTGAATGTCACACAGCTGGAATGCGCTTGCTTGGAGGTCGTGATTCAGTGGCAATGACCCCTGAGGCCCTTTGCCCAGGGAGGGCTCCCACACTCACAGGCAAATCAAAGCAACTTCCAAGTGAGTCAGCTCTTCACATCAAGTGGCCAAAGTATTGGAGTTTCAGGTTCAGTATTAGTCCTTCCAATGTATATTCAGACCTGATTTCCTTTAGGATGGAGTGGTTGCGTCTCCTTGTAGTCTAAGCGACCTACAAGCATCTTCTCCAACACCACAGTTCAAAAGCATCCAATTTTCAGCTGTCACTTTCTTTATAGTACATCTTTCATATCCATCCATGACATATGGAAAAACCATAGCCTTGACTGGATGGATCTTTGTTGGCAAAGCAACGTCTCGGCTTTTTAATATGCTGTCTAGTTTGGTCATCACTTTTCTTCCAAGTCATAAATATGTTTTAAGTTCATGGAGGCAGACATCACCTGCAGTGATTTCCAAGCCCCCCAAAATAGTCTGCTGCTGTTTCCAATGTTTTCCCATCTATTTGCCATGAAGTGATGAGACTGGATGCAATGATTTTAGTTTTCTGAATGCTGAGCTTTAAGCTAACTTTTTCACTCTCCTCTTTCACTTTCATCAGGAGACTCTTTAGTTCTTCTTCACTTTCTGCCATAAGGGTGGTGTCATCTGCATATCTGAGATTCTTGATATTTCTCCCAGCAATCTGGATTCCAGCGTGTGCTTCCTCCAGCCCAGTGTTTCTCATGATGTACTCTGCATATAAGTTAAATAAGCAGGGTGACAATACACTGCCTTGACATATTCCTTTTCCTATTTAGAACCAGTCTGTTGTTCCATGTCCAGTTCGAACTGTTTCTTCCTGACCTGCATACAGGTTTCTCAAGAGACAGGTCAGGTGGTCTGGTATTCCCATCTCTTTCAGAATTTTTCCCAGTTTATTGTGATCCACACAGTCAAAGGCTTTGGCATAGTCAATAAAGCAGAAATAGATGTCTTTTTTTCTGGAACTCTCTTGCTTTTTCAATGATCCAGTGGATGTTGGCAGTTTGATCTCTGGTTTCTCTGCATGTTTTAAATCCCTCTTGAACATTTGGAAGTTCACAGTTCATGTGAACTTGGAGAATTTTGAGCATTACTTTACTAGTGTGTGAGATGAGTGCAATTGTGCAGCAGCTTGAATATTCTTTGTCATTGCCTTTCTTTGGGATTGGAATGAAAACTGACCTAATGACTAGATGTTTTCAATTGCATATGCTGAAAGAACTGGCTGTGCAGTTTTGAAGAAAAAAAATCATTTTAACCCATTTTCTCTGAAGTGCAAGGCATATCATGGCCATCCCTGAATCATAAAGTCACCTTTTCTTTATGTAGTCATAGTTTCATGCCTAAATTATAGGCCAACTCGTGCTCAAATGGACTCTGATGTCAGGGGCAGATCAACTAATAAAAAGCTTGGATTGTCCCTCTGGAGGAAAGTGAGATCTTGGTCCCACGAGAAGAATCTGAATGGTCCCACGAGAAGAATCTGAAGGGTTAAGGGAA
>NW_017198630.1:0-7617 GCF_001704415.2 Capra hircus | reverse complement strand
AGGGGAGTCAGTCCTCGTCTCGAGTGGGGGCATGCACGTTCGCTTTCCTTCCGAGCTGTAGCAGCAGTGTCACGCTTCCCTTCGCGTGGATCAAGGGATTTGTGGCTTTCCCTCTAGGCTTTCCCACGAGGCTTTCCCACAGGGCTGTCCCACGTGCCACCGTGGTGTGAGTCGATCCTCGGCTTGAAAGTCAAGGCAGTGAAGGGAAAACAGGTTTCCCTGGAATGGACTGAGACATCTGGGGACTCTGGGAATGGTGCACGACACACACTGGAGTTCCTCTCGCCTTTCCTGTGGAGAGCGCCTCCTCCTTGAGATGCGACGGGAACGCCTGGAATTCTTTCCCGAACACGCAGGGAAAGGATCCCTCCTCTCGAGCTAGGAGGCGGCAACGGGCTCCTCTGGATGTGGGTGGGACTCTCGTGCTTCCTCTCGAGTGGAGACGGGTATATCGGGGAACTTCTTGAGTTGCAGCAAGGGTGTGAAGGACCCTTTGGAAGTTCCAGGGGTTAGGTTAGGTGATTAGCCTGGTGACGCCTCAGCGGAAATGGGCCTCATCTCGCCTGGAGGGGAGAACCTCCTGGATTTTCTCGAGTTGGGGCAGGTGCTGCGACTTATAATGGGGACCACAGGGACCCGCTCTGGTGCCTCAGGAAAGGCCAGTCCCCATGGGAGTTGCTCGTGGGCCTCGGGATTCCTCTCCCGTCGATGCCGGGGCCTAAGACCTTGTGTGGAGTCGGTGCCGGAACCTGAGGATTCCTCCCCAGTGCTGACATCGATCTTGGGGTACTTCTGGAGTCTCCACAGGGGAGTCAGTCCTCCTATCGAGTCGGGGCATGCAAGTGCGCTTTCCTCCCGAGCTGTATCAGTAGAGTCACGCTTCCTTCGCGAGGATCAAGGGATCTGTGGCTTTCCCTCGAGGCTTTCCCACGAGGCTTTCACACGAGGTATTCCCACGAGGCTTTCCCACAGGGCTGTCCTACATGCCACCGTGGTGTTAGTCGATCCTTGGCTTGAAAGTCGAGGCTGTGCAGGGAAAACAGGTTTCCCTGGAATGGACTGAGACATCTGGGCGACTCAGGGAATGGTGGCACGACCCTGAAGTTCCTATAACCTTTCTAGTGGAGAGCGCCTCCTCTTGAGATGCGACGGGAACACCGGGAATTCTTTCCCATGCGCGCAGGGAAAGGATCCCTCCTCTCGAGCTAGGAGGCGGAAACGGGGCTCCTCTGGATGTGGGCCGGACTCTCGTGCTTCCTCTCCAGTGGAGACGGGTATGTCGGGGAACTTCTTGAGTTGCAGCAAGGGTGTGAAGGACCCTTTTGAAGTTCCAGAGGTTAGGTGTGAATAGCCCGAGTCGGCTCAGCGGAAATGGGCCTCATCTCGCCTGGAGGGGAGAACCTCCTGAATTTTCTCGAGTTGCGGCATTTGCTCTCGACTTAAGACGGGGACCTCAGGGACCCGCTCTGGTGGCCTCAGGAAAGGCCAGTCCCCATGGGAGTTCCTCGTGGGACTCTCGGGATTCCTCTCCGTCTATGCCGGGGCCTAAGACCTTGTGTGTAGTCGGTGCCAGAACCTGAGGATTCCTCCCAAGTGCTGACATGGATCTTGGGGTACATCTGGAGTCTCCTGAGCGGAGTCACTCCTTGTCTCGATTGGGGGCATGCACGTGCGCTTTCCTCCCGAGCTGTAGCAGCAATGTCAAGATTCCCTAGGCGTGGATCAAGGGATCTGTGGCTTTCCCACGAGGCTTTCCACGAGGCTTTCCCACAGGGCTGTCCCACGTGCCACCGTGGTGTGAGTCGATCCTCGGCTTGAAAGTCGAGGCAGGCAGGGTTTCCCTGGAAAGGACTGAGACATCTGGGGACTCTGGGAATGGTGGCACGACCCTGGAGTTCCTCTCGCCTTTCCTGTGGAGAGTGCTACCTCTTTAGATGCGACGGAAATACCGGGAATTCTTTCCCGACCTCGGAGGGAAAGGATCCCTCCTCTCGAGCTAGGAGGAGGAAACCGGGCTCCTCTGGATGCAGGCGGGACTCTCGTGCTTCCTCTCGAGTGGAGACGGGTATGTTGGGGAACTTCTTGAGTTGCAGCAAGGCTGTGAAGGACCCTTTGGAAGTTCCAGATATTAGGTGTGATTAGCCTCGAGACGCCTAAGCGGAAATGGCCTCATCTCGCCTGGAGTTGAGAACCTCCTGGATTTTCTCCAGTTGCGGCAGGTGTTCTCGACTTACGACGGGAACCTCAGGGACCGCTCTGGTGGCCTCAGGAAAGGCCAGTCCCCAAGCGAGATGCTCGGGGCCTCTCGGGATTCCTCTCCCGTCGATCCCGGGACCTAAGACCTTGTGTGGAGTCGGTATCTAAACCTGAGGATTCCTCTCCAGTGCTGAAATGGATTTTGGGGTACTTCTGGAGTCTCCCCAGGGGAGTCAGTCCTCGTCTCGAGTGGGGGCATGCACGTGCGCTTTCCTCCCGAGCTGTAGCAGCAGTGTCGCGCTTCCCGTGGCGTGGATCAAGGGATCTGTGGCTTTCCCTCGAGGCTTTCCCACGAGGCTTTCCACAGGACTGTCCCAAGTGCCACCGTGGTGTGAGTCGATCCTCGGCTTGAAAGTCGAGGCAGTGCAGGGAAAGCAGGTTTCCCTGGAATGGACTGAGACATCTGGGGGACTCTGCGATGGTGGCGCGACCCTGGAGTTCCTCTCGCCTTTCCTGTGGAGAGCACCTCCTCTTGAGATGCGACGGGAACGCCGGGAATTCTTCCCGACCACGCAGGGAAAGGATCCCTCCTCTCGAGCTAGGAGGCGGAAACGGGGCTCCTCTTGATGTGGGCGGGACTCTCATGCTTCCTCTCTAGTGGAGACGGGTAAGTCGGGGAACTTCTTGAGTTGCAGCAAGGGTGTGAAGGACCCTTTGGAAGTTCCAGATTTTAGATGTGATTAGCCTAGAGACGCCTCAGCGGAAATGGGCCTCATCTCGCCTGGAGGGGAGAACCTCCTGGATTTTCTCGAGTTGCGGCAGGTGCTCTCGACTTTCGACGGGGACCTCAGGGACCCGCTCTGGTGGCCTCAGGAAAGGCCAGCCCCCAGGCGAGTTGCTGGGGGGCCTCTCAGGGTTCCTCTACCTTCGATGCCGGGGCCTAAGACCTTGTGTGGAGTCGGTGCCGGAACCTGAGGATTCCTCTCCAGTGCTGACATGGATGTTGGGGTACTTCTGGAGTCTCCCCAGGGGAGTCAGTCCTCGTCTCGAGTTGGCGAATGCACGTGCGCTTACCTCCCGAGCTGTAGAAGAGGGTCACGCTTCCCTTCGCGTGGATCAAGGGATCTGTGGCTTTCGCTCGAGGCTTTCCTACGAGGCTTTCCCACGAGGCTTTCCCACAGGTCTGTCCCACGTGCCACCGTGGTGTGAGTCGATCCTCGGCTTGAAAGTCGAGGCAGTGCAGGGAAAACAGGTTTCCCTGGAATGGACTGAGACATCTTGGGGACTCTGGGAATGGTGGCACGACCCTGGAGATCCCTCTCGCCTTTCCAGTGGATAGCGCCTCCTCTTGAGATGCAACGGGAACGCCGGGAATTCCTTCCCGACCACGCAGGGAAAGGATCCCTCCTCTCGATCTAGGAGGCTGAAACGAGGCTCCTCTGGATGTGGGCGGGACTCTCGTACTTCCTCTCGAGTGGAGACGGGTATGTTGGGGCACTTCTTGAGTTGCAGCAAGGGTGTGAAGGACCCTTTGGAAGTTCCAGATGTTAGGTGTGATTAGCCTTGAGACGCCTCAGCGGAAATGGGCCTCATCTCGCCTGGAGGGGAGAACCTCCTGGATTTTCTCGAGTTTCGGCAGGTGCTCTCAACTTACGACGGGGACATCGGGGACCCGCTCTGGTGGCCTCAGGAAAGGCCAGTCCCCATGCGAGTTGCTCTGGGGCCTCTCGGGATTCCTCTCCAGTCGATGCCGGGGTCCTAAGACCTTGTGTGGAGTCGGTGGCGGAAACTGAGGATTCCTCTCCAGTGCTGACATGGATCTTGGGGTACTTCTGGAGTCTCCCCAGGGGGAGTCAGTCCTAGTCTCAAGCGGGGGCATGCACGTGCGCTTTTCTCCCGAGCTGTAGCAGCAGTGTCACGCTTCCCTTCGCGTGGATCAAGTCTGTGCTTTCCCTAGAGAAGTTTTTCCTGTCCCACGTTGTGAGTCGGCTTGAAAGTCGAGGGGAAAACAGGGCATGGACTGAGACATCTGGGCTCTCAGCGACCCTTTCTCGCTACATGAGATGTGAACGCCGGGAATAACCACGCAGGGAAAGGATCCTCCTCACGAGCTAGGAGACTCAAACGGGGCTCCTCTGCAACTCTCGTGCCCTGTCGAGTGGAGACCGGTATGTCGGGGAACTACTTGAGTTGCAGCAAGGTTGTGAAACCCTTAGGAAGTTCAAGAGGTAATTAGCCTCGAGGAAATGGGCCTCATCTCCCCTGGAGGGGAGAACCTCCTCTCTAGTTGCGGCAGAGTTACGACGGAGACCTCAGGGACCTGCTCTGGTGACCTCAGCTTGCGAGGTCCTCTCAGGATTCCTCTCCCGTCGATGCAAGACCTCGGGGAACCTGAGGATGTGCTGACATGATCTTGGACTTCTGGAGTCTCCCTGGCGTCAGTCACATGCACGTGCGCTTCGAGCGTAGCTGTCACGCTTCCTTCTCCTGGATCAGGAATAGTCTTCCCATGAGGCTTTCCCACAGGGCTATTCCACTTGCCATCATGGTGTGAGTCGATCCTCGACATGAAAGTCGATCCAGTGCAGAGAAAACAGGAACCTCCTTCCCACAGTAGGGGGTACACTGTCCATCTCCAGGTCACTCGCGCTGGGGGTTGCCCGCGGAGGTGCGGGCCTCAGGCTCCACGTGAGAAAAGCCCCAAATGGCATTAGCTGCCAGTCCAGACGCTGGCCCCTCAGGTCTCTGGCCGGAGCCTTGGGCTCCAGGCAACTCAAAGCCCTCGGGGTGGCACTCTGTGACTGCTGTAGGGAAAGGACGCCAAGAGCCCACGGAGGAGTTGGGGAGGGGGCATGGGGGAAACGGAGGCGAGGACAGCGAGGGATCTAGGTGGAGGCGCTGGGGAGAGCGTCTGGTGTCCCGGAATGCTCGAAGGAGCCAGCGGGGGACAGTCGAGGCCAGGGACCTGTGGAATGTGAAAAGGCGGGAAATCCAGAGCAAGGCAGGCTGGGAAAGGGGGCGTTGGTGGCCAATTCAAAGGGACCTTGGGGCGTTTCCTGGCGGTGAGCTCCCTTGGCACTGCTGAGGGCCCCTGATTGATCCACCCGGGGTTGATCCCACCCCCGCTGCGAGGGAGGCCACAAACCAAAGCGCGCGAACTGCCCGCCCACCCCAACGGGGATCTTGGAGGTCCAGGCTCAGCCGTGCCGGGGAAAAGCCCACTCGCTCCACGGGACTCCGTCCAGGGTCTCTGCTTGGAAAGAGGCCAGGGGCGGCCCTCCATCTACCCACCCAAACCCCTATTGACGTCAATGGTGGCGGAGACGCCTCCCGTTCTCCAGAGTCCTAAGCTGCTGGGTCCCCGCCCACTCGGCCAGCAGTCTGCAGCGTGCCCGTGTGCCTCTCCCACCATGGCTTCGTCCGGCTCCTCCAGCACCTCAAGCGGTACGTTTGCCCTCGGTCCCTGTGGTCGGATCACATCTCAGGGGATTTGCGGGTGGCCTGGGCAAGGGCTCTCGGCCAATGTGTTGACCCCCCTCCCACCCGAGAACGGCTGGGACCCATCGGCCAGGCCCGGGGTTCCGAGGCGTCAGGTGTGCCCAATTCGGAGGGCGTGGCATCGTTCGTTCATCTTGCTCCTTTGGCACACACATGGCTTCTCCGTTCTCTTTTCTGGGAAGACAGTGTTGTTTCAGGGGGCATGCTGCGGGGGCGGGGGGCCGGGGTTGCGGGGTGGTGGAGCGGGTGCTGTGCTGGGATGAGGCCCTTTATCCTCACATCTTCCTGTGGGAATGGGAGTCGGGGAGCTCTGTGGCCTTGCTGCCTTCAGTGGCTTCCTCTGCACAGGGCCTAGTGGCTTCTGCGTTTTGTCAGGCGTTACGGGGTTTGGGCTTCGCTTTGGTGGCCTTGGCCTTTGGCCTTGGCCTGGGCCTTGCCCTTGCCCTTGCGTTGCCTTGCCCTTGCCTTGGTCTTGGGCTTGGCCTTGCCCTGCCCTTGAACTTGAACTTGAACTTGACTTGACCTTGACCTTGACCTTGAACTTGAACTTGACTTGACTTGAACTTGAACTTGAACTTGAACTTGACTTGAACTTGAACTTGACTTGAACTTTGAACTTGAACTTGACCTTGACTTGAACTTTGAACTTGAACTTGACCTTGAATTGATCTTGACCTTGATTGAACTTGAACTTGACCTTGACTTGAACTTGACTTGACTTGAACTTGACCTTGACTTGAACTTGAACTTGACTTGAACTTGACTTGACTTGACTTGAACTTGAACTTTGAGACTTGACTTGAACTCAACCTTGAAACAACCTCTTTGAACTTGAGACAGACCTTGAACTTGACGGAGAACTTGACCCAAGGGGTCTTGGAGATTTCCTCTCCAGGGGCCCTGTATCTCCCCTTCCCTTTGTGATCATTGCAAAGACATTCCTAGCTGATAGCGGGAGTGCCCCTGAAGAAGCAAGCAGTGGGAGTGTGTTTGACACGACTGTGTGCCTTCCTGGCCTCAGCTCCACAAGGGGCCTTTCCTCTCGAAGTAGGCCCCATGTCCCTTGGGGAGGGTGTCATGCCTCTTTTCTCCTCACTGCCAAAGGTGGAGCCAAGCTCGCTCTGTCAGAGGTACAAAACAGCAATTGAATGGATTTTCAAGCTCTTGCTAGGCTGCACCCTTTCAGGGCCCACTTTACTGAAACAGGTGCTCTGTGGCCCTGGTTGGGTATGCAGGTTCACAAACAGGGTGAGATCCTGTCCAAGCCAAGAATTTTCCTGAAAGACCTAGGCTCACTAGAGAGCTCTCCTCCAGAGCAAAGGGGATAGAGGAGATGTATGGAGGAGTCTTTGCCTTTCCCTGTGAGTGTGGGGCTACTCCCTACGGCCCCAAGCTCAGGGATAACTGCCTCTAAGAAAGGAATGGCAAGAAGCGCTATTCTTGGAGGTTGGGACAGGGAGTTCGCAGCATGTGGGGAAAGAAAGACTTCTTCGGGGAAGAAGAGGCAACCACCGGGGGTGTGTTTGGCAAGCCTCTATTTGGAAGGAACAGGTTTGCTTATACAACTCAAGACCTCAGATCTGCTCAGAGGACTGAAGTTCCAGAGACAGGGCCATGTATCTCCCCTTCCCTTTGAGATCCTTGCAAAGACATTCCTAGGCAGATCGTGGGAGTGCCCATGAAGAAGCAAGCAGCGGGAGTGTGCTTGACATCACTGGCTGCCTACCTGGGCTCAGCTCCTCAAGGGGCCTTTCTCTCCTGGTAGGCCTATGTCGCCCTTTGGGAGAGGGTGGTGCCTCTTCCCTCCCACACTGCCAAAGGGTGGAGGTGGAGGCAAACTCGTTCTCTCCGAGGTAAAAAAAAAAAAAGACAAATTGGATGGATTTTTAAGCTCTTGCTATGCTGCACCCCTCCAGGACCCAC
>NW_017198629.1:0-7617 GCF_001704415.2 Capra hircus | reverse complement strand
AAACTGAGGATTCCTCTCCAGTGCAGACATGGAAACTTGGGGTACTTCTGGAGTCTCCCAGTGGAGTCAGTCCTCGTCTCGAGTGGGGCGATGCACGTGCCCTTTCCTCCCGAGCTGTAAGTAGCAGTGTCAAGCTTCCCTTCGCCGTGGATCAAGGATCTGTGGCTTTCCCTCAAGGCTTTCCCACAAGGCTTTCCCACGAGGCTTCCCCACAGGGCTGTCCACGTGCCACGTGGTGTGAGTTGATCCTCGGCTTGAAAGTCGAAGCAGTGCAGGGAAAACAGGTTCCCTGGAATGGACTGAGACATCTGGGGTACTCAGGGAACGGTGGCACGACCCTGCAGTTCCTCTCGCCTTTCCTGTGGAGAGCGCCTCCCCCTTGAGATGCGACCTGAACGTCGGGAATTCTTTCCGAGCACCCAGGGAAAGGATCCCTCCTCTCGAGCTAGGAGCCGAAACGGGGCTCCTCTGGATGTGGTGAGACTCTCGTCCTTCCTCTCGAGTTGAGACGGGTATGTCGGGGAACTTCTTGAGTTGCAGCAAGGGTGTGAAGGACCCTTTGGAAGTTCCAGAGGTTAGGTGTGATTAGCCTGGAGACGCCTCCGCGGAAATGGCCTCATCTCGCCTGGAGGGGAAACCTCCTGGATTTTCTCGAGTTGAGGCAGGTGCTCTCGACTTATGACTGGGACCTCAAGGACCCGCTCTGTGGCCTCAGGAAAGGCCAGTCCCCATGCGAGTTGTTCGGGGGTCTTTCGGGATTCCTCTCCCGTCGATGCTGGGGCCTAAGACCTTGTGTGGAGTCAGTGAAGGAACCTGAGGATTACTCTCCAGTGCCGACATGGATCTTGGGGTACTTTTGGAGTCTCACCAGGGTAGTCAGTTCTCGTCTCGAGTGGGGTCCTGCACGTGCGCTTTCCTCCCGAGCTGTAGCAGCAGTGTCGCGCTTCCCTTCGCGTGGATCAAGGGATCTGTGGCTTTCCTCGAGGCTTTCCACTAGGCTTTCCCACGAGGCTTTCACACAGAGCTCTCCCACATGCCACCGTGGTGTGAGTCGATGCTCGTTTGAAAGTCGAGGCAGTGCAGGGACAAAAGTATTCCCTGGAATGGACTGAGACATCTGGGGGACTCTGGGAATGGTGGCACGACCCTGGAGTTCCTCTTGCCTTTCCTGTGGAGAGCGCCTCCTCTTGAGATGCGACGGAAAAGCCGGCAATTCTTTCCCGAGCACCAGTGAAAGGATCCCTCCTCTCGAGCTAGGAGGCGGTAACGGGACTCCTCTGGATGTGGGCGGGATTCTCGAGCTTCCTCTCGAGTGGAGACGGTTATGTCGGGGAACTTCTTGAGTTGCAGCAAGGGTGTGAAGGACCCTTTGGAAGTTCCAGAGGTTAGGTGTGAATAGCCTCAAGACGCCTCAGCGGAAATGGGCCTCATCTCGCCTGGAGGGAGAACCTCCTGGATTTTCTCGAGTTGCGGCGGGTGCTCTCGTCTTACGATGGGGACGACAGGGACCCTCTCTGGTGGCCTCAGGAAAGGCCAGTCCCCATGCTAGTTGCATGGGGGCCTCTCGGGATTCCTCTCCCGCGATGCTGGGGCCTAAGACCTGTGTGGAGTCAGTGCCGGAACCTGAGGATTCCTCTGCAGTGCAGACATGGATCTTGGGGTACTTCTGGAGTCTCCCCAGGGGAGTCAGTCCTTGTCTCGACTGGGGCATGCACGTGCGCTTTCCTCCTGAGCTGTAGCAGCAGCAGTGTCGCGCTTCCCTTCGCATGGATCAAAGGGATCTGTGGCTTTCCCACGAGGCTTTCCCACGACGCTTTCCCAAGAGGCTTTCCCCCAGGGCTGTCCCACGAGACACCGTGTTGTGAGTCGATCCTCGCCTTGAAAGTCGAGGAAGTGCAGGGAAAACAGGTTCCCTGGAATGGACTGAGATATTTAGGGGACCCTGGGAATGGTGGCACGACCCTGGAGTTCTCTCGCCTTTCCTGTGGAGAGCGCCTCCTCTTGAGATGCGACGGGAACGCCCGGAATTCTTTCCTGACCATGCAGGAAAGGATCCCTCCTCTCGAGCTAGGAGGCGGAAACGTGGCTCCTCTTGATGTGGGCGGCACTTTCCTGCTTCCTCTCGAGTGGAGACGGGTATGTCGGGGTACTTCTTGAGTTGCAGCAAGGGTGTGAAGGACCCTTTGGAATTTCCAGAGGTAAGTGTGATTAGCCTCGAGATACCTCAGCGGAAATGGGCCTCATGTCGCCTGGAGGGAGAAACCTCCTGGATTTTCTCGAGTTGCGGCAGGTGCTCTCGACTTACGACGGGACCTCAGGGATCCACTCTGGTGGCCTCAGGAAAGGCCAGTCCCCATGCGAGTTGCTCGGGGCCTCTCGGGATTCCTCTCCGTCGATGCCGGGCCTAAGACCTTGTGTGGAGTCAGTGCCGGAACCTGAGGATTCCTCTCCAGTGCTGACATGGATCTTCGGGGACTTCTGTAGTCTCCCCAGAGGCGTAAGTCCTCGTCTCGAGTGGGGCATGCATGTGCGCTTTCCTCCCGAGCTGTAGCAGCCGTGTCACGCTTCCCTTTTCCTGGATCAAGGGATCTGTGGCTTTCCCTCTAGACTTTCCCATGAGGCTTTCCCACGATGCTTTCCACACGGCTTTCCCACGTGCCACGGTGGTGTGAGTCGATCTCGGCTTGAAAGTCGAGCAGTGCAGGGAAACCAGGTTCCCTGGAATGGACTGAGACATCTGGGGGACTCTGGCAATGGTGGCACGAACCTGGAGTTCCTCTCGCTTTACTCTGGAGAGCGCCTCCTCTTGAGATGCGACGGAACGCCGCGAATTCTTTCCCCTCACGCAGGAAAGGATCAAACCTCTCGAGTTAGGAGGCGGAAACGTGGCTCCTCTGATGTGGGCGGCACTTTCCTACTTCCTCTCGAGTGGAGACGGGTATGTCGGGGAACTTCTTGAGTTGCCAGCAAGGGTGTGAAGACCCTTTGGAAGTTCCAGAGGTAAGGTGTGATTAGCCTCGAGATACCTCAGCGGAAATGGGCCTCATGTCGCTTGGAGGGAGAACCTCCTGGATTTTCTCGAGTTGCGGCAGGTGCTCTTGACTTACGACGGGGACCTCAGGGACCCACTCTGGTGGCCTCAGGAAAGGCAGTCCCCATGCGAGTTGCTCGGGGCCTCTCGGATTCCTCTCCCGTCGATGCCGGGCCTAAGACCTTGTGTGGAGTCAGTGCCGGAACCTCAGGATTCCTCTCCAGTGCCGACATGGATCTTCCGGGACTTCTGGAATCTCCACAGAGGCGTAAGTCCTCGTCTCGAGTGGGGGCATGCACGTGCGCTTTCCTCCGAGCTTAGCAGCAGTGTCACGCTTCCCTTTTCGTGGATCAAAGGATCTGTGGCTTTCCATCTGGACTTTCCCATGAGGCTTTCCACGAGGCTTTCCCACAGGGCTTTCCCACGTGCCACGGTGGTGTGAGTCTTTCCTCGGCTTTAAAATCGAGGCAGTGAAGGGAAAACAGTTTTCCCAGGAATGGACTGAGACATCTGGGGGACTCAGGGAATGGTGGCACGACCCTGGAGTTCCTCTCTCCTTTCCTGTGGAGAGCGCCTCCTCTTGAGATGCGACGGGAACGCCGGGAATTCTTTCCTGACCACGCAGGGAACGTATCCCCCCTCTCGAGCTAGCAGGCGTAAACGGGGCCACTCTGGATATGGGCGGGACTCTCGGATTCCTCTTGAGTGGACACGGGTATGTCGGGGAACTTCTTGAGTTGCAGCAAGGGTGTGAAGGACCCTTTGGAAGTTCCAGAGTTAAAGTGTGATTACCCCCTAGTTGCCTCAACGGAAATGGGCCTCATCTCGCCTGGAGGGGAGAACCTCCTGGATTTTCTCGAGATGCGGCAGGTGCTCTCGACTTACGACCGGGACCTCAGGGATCTGCTCTGGTGGCCTCAGGAAAGGCCAGTCCCCATGCGAGTTGCTCGGGGGCCTCTCGGGATTCCTCTCCCGTCGATGCTGGGGCCTAAGACCTTGTGCGGAGTCAGTGCCGGAACCTGAGGATTCCTTTCCAGTGCAAACATTGATCTTAGGGTACTTCTGGAGTCTCCCCAGGTCAGTCAGTCCTCGTCTCGAGAGGGGGCATGCACGTGCGCTTTCCTCCCGAGCTGCAGCAGCAGTGCCGTTCTTCCCTTCGCGTGGATCAAGGGATCTGTGTCTGTCCCTCGAGGCTTTCCCACGAGGCTTTCCCACAGGGCTGTCCCAGGTGCCACCGAGATGTGAGTCGATCTTCGGCTTGAAAGTCGCGGCAGTGCAGGGAAAACAGATTTCCCTGGAATTGACTGATACATCCAGGGGACTCTGGAATGGTGGCACGACCCTGGAGTTCCTCTCGCCTTTCCTGTGGAGAGCACCTCCTCTTGAGATGCAACGGGAACGCCGGGAATTCTTTCCCGACCACGCTGGGAAAGGATCCCTCCCCTCGAGCTACGAGGCGGAAACGGGGCTCCTATGGATGTGGGCGGGACTCTCGTGCTTCCTCTCGAGTGGAGACGGGTACGTCGGGGAACTTCTTGAGTTGCAGCAAGGGTGAGAAGGACCCTTTGGAAGTTCCAGATGTTAGATGTGATTAGCCTCGAGACGCCACAGCGGAAATGGGCCTCATCTCGAATGGAGGGGAGAACCTCCTGGATTTCCTCGAGGTGCGGCAGGTGCTCTCGACTTACGACGGGGACCTCAGGGACCCGCTCTGGTGGCCTCAGGAAAGGCCAGTCCCCATGCGAGTTGCTCGGGGGCCTCTCGGGATTCCTCCCCCGTCGATGCCGGGGCCTAAGACCTTGTGTGGAGTCGGTGCCGGAACCTGAGGATTCCTCTCCAGTGCTGACATGGATCTTGGGGTACTTCTGGAGTCTCCCCATGGGGTCAGTCCTCGTCTCGAGTGGGGCATGCACGTGCGCTTTCCTCCGAGCTGTAGCAGCAGTGTCACTCTTCCCTACGCGTGGATCAAGGATCTGTGTCTTTCCCTCGAGCTTTCCCACGAGGCTTTCCCACGAGGCTTTCCCACAGGGCTGTCCAACGTGCCATCGCGGTGTGAGTCCATCCTCAGCTTGAAAGTCGACGCAGTGCAGGGAAAACAGGTTTCCCTGGAATGGACTGAAACATCTGGGGGACTCTGGAATGGGGCCTGATACTGGAGTTCCTCTCGCCTTCCTGTGGAGAGTGCCTACTCTTGAGATGAGACGGGAACGCTAGGAATTCTTTCCCGACCACGCAGGGAAAGGATGCCTCCTCTCGAGCTAGCAGGCGGAAACGGGGCCACTCTGGATATGGGCGGGACCCTCGGGTTTCTCTTGATGGAGACGGGTATGTCGGGGAACTTCTTGAGTTGCAGCAAGGGAGTGACGGACCCTTTGGAAGTTCCAGAGATAAGGTGTGATTAGCTCGAGATACCTCAGCGGAAATAGGTCTCAGCTCGCCTGGAGGGGAGAACTCCTGGATTTTCTCGAGTTGCGGCTGGTGCTCTCCACTTATGACGGGAACTCAGGGACCCGGTGTGGTGCCTCAGGAAAGGCCAGTCCCCAAGCGAGTTGCTCGGGGCCTATCGGATTCCTCTCCCGTCGATGCTGGGTCAAAGACCTTGTGTGGACTCAGTGCCAGAAACTGAGAATTCCTCTCCAGTGCTGACATGGATCTTGGGTACTTCTGGAGTCTCCCCAGGGCAGTCAGTCCTCGTCTCGAGTGGGGCATGCACGTGCGCTTTCCTCCGAGCTGCAGCAGCAGTGTCGCGCTTCCTTCGCGTGGATCATGGGATCTGTGTCTTTCCCTCGAGGCTTTCCCACGAGCTTTCCCACAGGGCTGTCCCACGTGTCACCGTGGTGTGAGTGGATCCTCGGATTGAAAGTCGAGGCAGTGCAGGGAAAACAGGTTTCCCTGAATGGACTGAGACATCCAGGGGACTTTGGAAGGGGCTTGAGACTGGAGTTCCTCTCGCCTTTCCTGTGGAGAGCGCCTACACTTGAGATGAGACGGGAACGCTAGGAATACTTTCCCGACTTCGCAGGAAGGATACCTCCTCTCGAGCTATCAGCCGAATCGGGGCCACTCTGGATATGGGCGGGACCCTTGGGATCTCTGAGTGGAGACGGGTATGTCTGGAACTTCTTGAGTTGCAGCAAGGGTGTGAAGGACCCTTTGGAAGTTCCAGAGTTTAAGTGTGATTACCCCTTGTTGCCTCAGAGGAAATGGGCCTCATCTCGCCTGATTGGAGAACCTCCTGGATTTTCTCGAGTTGCGGCATGTGCTCTCGACTTACGATGGGGACTTCAGGGACCCGTCTTGTGGCCTCAGGAAAGGCCAGTCCCCAAGCTAGTTGCTCTGGGCCTCTCGGGATTCCTCTCCGTCGATATCAGGCCTAAGACCTTGGGTGGAGTCGGTGCCAGACCTGAGGTTTCCTCTCCAGTGCTGACATGTCTTGGGGTACTTCTGGAGTCTCCCCAGTGGAGTCAGTCCTCGTCTCGAGTGGGGCGATGCACGTGCCCTTTCCTCCCGAGCTGTAGTAGCAGTGTCAAGCTTCCCTTCGCGTGGATCAAGGGATCTGTGGCTTTCCCTCAAGGCTTTCCCACAAGGCTTTCCCACGAGGCTTCCCCATAGGCTGTCCCACGTGCCACCGTGGTGTGAGTTGATCCTCGGCTTGAAAGTCGAAGCAGTGCAGGGAAAACAGGTTTCCCTGGAATGGACTGAGACATCTGGGGTACTCAGGGAACGGTGGCACGACCCTGCAGTTCCTCTCGCCTTTCCTGTGGAGAGCGCCTCCCCTTGAGATGCGACCTGAACGTCGGGAATTCTTTCCGAGCACCCAGGGAAAGGATCCCTCCTCTCGAGCTAGGAGGCCGAAACGGGGCTCCTCTGGATGTGGGTGAGACTCTCGTCCTTCCTCTCGAGTTGAGACGGGTATGTCGGGGAACTTCTTGAGTTGCAGCAAGGGTGTGAAGGACCCTTTGGAAGTTCCAGAGGTTAGGTGTGATTAGCCTGGAGACGCCTCAGCGGAAATGGCCTCATCTCGCCTGGAGGGGAAAAACCTCCTGGATTTTTCGAGTTGAGGCAGGTGCTCTCGACTTATGACTGGGACCTCAAGGACCCGCTCTGGTGGCCTCAGGAAAGGCCAGTCCCCATGCGAGTTGTTCGGGGTCTTTCGGGATTCCTCTCCCGTCGATGCTGGGGCCTAAGACCTTGTGTGGAGTCAGTGAAGGAACCTGAGGATTACTCTCCAGTGCCGACATGGATCTTTGGGTACTTTTTGGAGTCTCACCAGGGGTTCAGTTCTCGTCTCGAGTGGGGTCCTGCACGTGCGCTTTCCTCCCGAGCTGTAGCAGCAGTGTCGCGCTTCCCTTCGCGTGGATCAAGGATCTGTGAGCTTTCCCTCGAGGCTTTCCCACTAGCTTTCCCACGAGGCTTTCACACAGAGCTCTCCCACATGCCACCGTGGTGTGAGTCGATGCTCGGTTTGAAAGTCGAGGCAGTGCAGGGACAAAAGTATTCCCTGGAATGGACTGAGACATCTGGGGGACTCTGGGAATGGTGGCACGACCCTGGAGTTCCTCTTGCCTTTTCCTGTGGAGAGCGCC
>NW_017198628.1:0-7617 GCF_001704415.2 Capra hircus | reverse complement strand
GAGGACTGACTCCCCTGGGGAGACACCAGAAGTACCCCAAATCCATGTCAGCACTGGAGAGGAATCCTCAGGTTCCGGCACCGAGTCCACACAAGGTCTTAGACCCCGGCATCGACAGGAGAGGAATCCCGACAGGCCCCCCCGAGCAACTCGCATGGGGACTGGCTTTCCTGAGGCCACCAGAGCGGGTCCCTGAGCCCCGTCGTAAGTCGAGAGCACCTGACGCAACTCGAGAAAATCCAGGAGGTTCTCCCCTCCAGGCGAGATGAGGCCCATTTCCGCTGAGGAGTCTCGAGGCTAATCACATCTAACATCTGGAACTTCCAAAGGGTCCTTCACACCCTTGTTGCAACTCAAGAAGTTCCCCGACATACCCGTCTCTCACTCGAGAGGAAGCACGAGAGTCCCGCCCACATCCAGAGGAGCCCCGTTTCCGCCTCCTAGTTCGAGGGAGGGATCCTTTCCCAGCGTGGTCGGAAAGAATTCCCGGCGTTCCCGTTGCATCTCAAGAGAAGCGCTCTCCACAGGAAAGGCGAGAGGAACTCCAGGGTCGTGCCACCATTCCCAGAGCCCCTGGATGTCTCAGTCCATTCCAGGGAAAACTGTTTTCCCTGCACTGCCTCGACTTTCAAGCCGAGGATCGACTCACACCACGGTTGCACGTGGACAGCCCTGTGGGAAAGCCTCGTGGGAAAGCTTCGAGGGAAAGACACAGATCCCTTGATCCACGCGAAGGGAAGCGGGACACTGCTGCTACAGCTCGGGAGGAAAGCGCACGTGCATGCCCCCACTCGAGACGAGGACTGACTGCCCTGGGGAGAATCCAGAAGTACCCTCAAGATCCATGTCAGCACTGGAGAGGAATCCTCAGGTTCGCGCACTGAGTCCACACAAGGTCTTAGGCCCAGCATCGATGGGAGAGGAATCCCGAGAGGCCCCCGAGCAACTCCCATGGGGACTGGCCTTTACTGAGGCCACCAGAACGGATCCCTGAGGCCCCTTCGTAAGTCGAGAGCACCTGCCGCAACTCGAGAAAATCCAGGAGGTTCTCCACTCCAGACGAGATGAGGCCCATTTCCGCTGAGGCAAGTAGGGGTAATCACACTTAAACTCTGGAACTTCCAAAGGGTCTTTCACACCCTTGCTGCAACTCAAGAAGTTCCCCGACATACCCGTCTCCACTCTAGAGGAATGGAGAGTCCCGCCCATATCCAGAGTGGCCCCGTTTCCGCCTGCTAGCTCGAGAGGAGGGTTCCTTTCCCTGCGTGGTCGGAAAGAATTCCTAGCGTTCCCGTCGCATCTCAAGAGGAGGCGCTCTCCACAGGAAAGGCGAGAAGAACTCCAGGATCAGGCCCCATTCCCAGAGTCCCCAAGATGTCTCAGTCCATTCCAGGGAAACCTGTTTTCCCTGCGCTGCCTCGACTTTCAAGCCGAGGATCGACTCACACCACGGTGGCACATGGGACAGCCCTGTGGGAAAGCCTCGAGGGAAAGCCACAGATCCCTTGATCCTCGCGAAGGGAAGCGTGACACTGCTGCTACAGCTCGGGAGGAAAGCGCCCGTGCATGCCCCCACACCAGACGAGGACTGACTCCCCTGGGGAGACTCCAGAAGTACCCAAGATCCATGTCAGCACTGGAGAGGAATCCTCAGGTTCCGGCACCGAATCCACACAAGGTCTTATGCCGGGGTCCAGCCCCGGTGGATCCAGGGAATTCGAAGGGTGGACGGCGTTGGTGTGGAAAGACTTGTTTATTTATTAATGTAAGATTACATTAGGAAACTATAGTGTAGTAAGAAGATTAAGTGGAGGAAGAGTGCTGAATATCTTGGTTTTCGCGGACGGCCAATAAAATTCCAGACAAGGAATTTGCACCACCTACGTTGGGCCACCGGCGCCCGCTTGAATATCTAAGGGTGCCTCGCCTTAAGCTCCCTTTCATGCGGTTCTTAACAGCCAGGCCAAGTAAGTAGACCTGGCGAGCATCCGCACTCCAGGTGGAGATTCAGCCTGAAGTTATAGTAAAGAGCAGAGAGAAGGAAAGGTAGAGAAGAAGAAAGAGGGAGAAAGACACAGGGGGAGCCAGAGTCCCAAGAAACCAGGCTGAGAGACTAGTTCGAGAAGCTGGTCCGAGAAACTGGCCCCGGCCCCTGGCCTCCTCCTTTATTGTTCAGAAGGTCTTTTATACTTTTGATAATACATGGAGATCAATGGATAACACAAAATTATGTAGTGTTCGCAACCCAGATTCTTTCTGTATATCATTTTGTATACAAAAGGTCTCAGGTAATTTACATTATCTTCTGGCCAAGAGGATTGTTAACACTTTTTGGCTCTCTTCCTTAATGAATGTTAATTTTGTTTCCCCTGAAGTGTTTTTCTTTAATCTGCATCTCCTTAAAGCACTAAAGTTACATCTCTATAGAACAAAGGTGCAGTGGGTTATAACAAAGAAGGTACTTAACTCAAAGATCTAATGTTGCTAATACCAGGTCTACTACTTGTTTTTCACATACCAACTATATCTAAAAATAAAGGTATGAAAATTTGGCAGCAAGCATTGACCCAAAAAATGAAACTTTAATCAGTCCTATTCTAAAGATTCTGACTCCTCAGAAGCTCCTGCATTCCTAGGATGTTTTAAGCTTCCTGTGCCTCCGGCGGTCAGGAGGCCTCAAACAATCACAAGCGCAGCTGTACGAGTTCTACAGGCAGGCTAGAAAGCCATCAGAGGGTTTTTGGGATTGAAACACTCTTTCAAATGCAGAAGACTAACGCCCTGAATTGACTTTTTCCAGAAAAGGTCAGAAGAGTGAAAAAGCAGAGCACAAAACCCGGCAGATTTTTGTTGGGGTACATGCTTAAAAATTTCCAGAGGGGTCCCTGAAGTCTGAGCACGCCTTGCGTATGTCAGCTTCCTTCCTCATAACCTTGTCACGGGCGGGGCTTCCTCACACTGGCTCCCGCAGCCTTAGGCCCCGGCATCGACAGGAGAGGAATCCCGAGAGGCCCGCGAGGAACTCGAAAGGGGACTGGCCTTTCCTGAGGCAACCAGAGCGGGTCGCTGAGGTCCCCGTCGTAAGTCGAGAGCACCTGCCGCAACTCGAGAAAATCCAGGAGGTTCTCCCGTCCAGGCGAGATGAGGCCCATTTCCCGCTGAGGCGTCTCGAGGCTAATCACACTTAACCTCTGGAACTTCCAAAGGGTCCTTCACACCCTTGCTGCAACTCAAGAAGTTCCCCGACATACCCGACTCCACTCGAGAGGAAGCACGAGTGTCCCCGACCACACCCAGAGGGAGGGCTCGCTCTAGCTCTCCTTTCCCTGCGCGTGGTCGGGAAAGAATTTCCCGGCGTTCCCGTCGCATCTCAAGTGGAGGCGCTGCGCAGTCGGAAAGGAGAGAGGAACTCGAGGGTCGTGCCACCATTCCCGGAGTCCCAGAAAGTCCATTCCAGGGAAACTGTTTTCCCTTCACTGCCTCGACTTTTAAAGCGAGGATAGGACTGGTGGGAAAGCTGTGAGGGAAAGCCTCATGGGAGGAAAAGATGTCCCAGATCCCTTGATCCACGAAAAGGGAAGCGTGACACTGCTGCTACATCTCGGGAGGAAAGCGAGCGTGCATTCCCCCACTCGAGACGAGGACTTACGCCTCTGGGGAGACTCCAGAAGTCCCCGAAGATCCATGTCGGCACTGGAGAGGAATCCTCAGATCCCGGCACTGACTCCACACAAGGTCTTAGGCCCCGGCACCGACGGGAGAGGAATCCGAGAGGCCCCCGAGCAACTCGCATGGGGACTGGCCTTTCCTGACGCCACCAGAGCGGGTCCCTGAGGTCCCAGTCGTAAGTCGGAGAGCACCTGCCCGCAACTCGAGAAAATCCAGGAGGTTCTCCCCTCCAGGCGACATGAGGCCCATTTCTGCTGAGGTATCTCCGAGGCTAATCACACTTTACCTCTGGAACTTCCAAAGGGTCCTTCACAGCCTAGCTGCAGCTCAAGAAGTTCCCCGACATACCCGTCTCCACTCGAGAGGAAGCAGGAAAGTCCCCGCCCACATCAAGAGGAGCCCCGTTTCCGCCTCCTAGCTCGGAGAGGTTTGATCATTTCCCTGCGTGGTGGGGGAAAGAATTCGCGGCGTTCCCGTCGCATCTCAAGAGGAGGCGCTCTCCAGAGGAAAAGTTGAGAGGAACTCCAGGTTCGTGCCACCATTGCCCAAAGTCCCCCAGATATCTCAGTCCATTCCAGGGAAACCTGTTTTCCCTGCACTGCCTCGACTTTCAAGGCCCAGGATCGACTCACACCACTGGTGGCAGGTGGGACAGCCCTGTGGGAAAGCCTCAGGGGGAAAGCCTTTTGGGAAAGCCTCGAGGGAATGCCCCAGATCCCTTGTTCCACGCGAAGGGGAAGCGTGACATTGCTGCTACAGCTCGGGAGGAAAGGGCACGTGCATGACCCAACTCGAGACGAGGATTGACTTCCCTGCGGAGATTCCAGAAGTACCCAAAGATCCATGTCAGCACTGGAGAGGAAATCCTCAGGTCTGGCACCGACTCCACACAAGGTCTTAGGCCCCGGCATCGACTGAGAGAGGAATCCCAAGAGATCCCCGAGAGGCCCCCCGAGCAACTCGCAAGGGGACTGGCCTTTCCTGAGGCCACCAGAGCGGGTCCCTGAGGTCCCCGTCGTAAGTCGAGAGCACCTGCCGCAACTCGAGAAAATCCAGGAGGTTCTCCCCTCCAGGCGAGATGAGGCCCATTTCCGCTGAGGCGTCTCGAGGCTAATCACACCTAATCTCTGGAACTTCCAAAGGGTCCTTCACACCCATGCTGGCAACTCAAGAAGTTCCACGACATACCCGACTCCACTAGAGAGGAAGCACGAGAGTCCCGCCCCACATCCAGAGGAGCCCCGTTTCCGCCTCCTAGCTCGAGAGGGACGGATCCTTTCCCCGCGTTGTCGGGAAAGAATTCCCGGCGTTCCCATCGCATCTCAAGTGGAGGCGCTCTCCACAGGAAAGGCGAGAGAACTCCAGGGACGTGCCACCATTCCCAGAGTCCCCCAGATGCCTCAGTCCATTCCAGGGAAAACCAGTTTTCCCTGCACTGCCTCGACTTTCAAGCCGAGGATCGAACGCACAACACGGTGGCACGTGGGACAGCCCTGTGGGAAAGCCTCAGGGGGAAAGCCTTTTGGGAAAGCCTCGAGGGAATGCCCCAGATCCCTTGTTCCACGCGAAGGGAAGCGTGACATTGCTGCTACAGCTCGGGGAGGAAAGGGCACGTGCATGACCCAACTCGAGACGAGGATTGACTTCCCTGGGGAGATTCCAGAAGTACCCAAAGATCCATGTCAGCACTGGAGAGGAATCCTCAGGTCCTGGCACCGACTCCACACAAGGTCTTAGGCCCCGGCATCGATGGGAGAGGAATCCCGAGACGCCCCCGAGTAACTCGCCAAGGAAATTTCCTTTACCGATGCCACCAGGGTGCGTCCCCTGAGGTCCCCGTCGTAAGTCCAGTGCACCTGACACAACTCGAGAAAATCCAAGAGGTTCTGCCCTCCAGGCGAGATGAGGCCCATTTCCGCTGAGGCGTCCTGAGGCTAATCACACCTGACCTCTGGAACTTCCAAAGGATCCTTCACACCTTTGCTGCCAACTCAAAGAAGTTCCCTGACATACCCGTCTCCACTCGAGAGGAAGCA
Organism: Capra hircus; assembly: GCF_001704415.2. Taxonomy (NCBI): domain Eukaryota; kingdom Metazoa; phylum Chordata; class Mammalia; order Artiodactyla; family Bovidae; genus Capra; species Capra hircus. The sequence goes on along the minus strand of NW_017198628.1, from coordinate 1,912 downwards.
CGAGAGTCCCCGACCACATCCAGAGGAGCCCCGTTTCCACCTCCTAGCTCGAGAGGAGGGATCCTTTCCCTGCGTGCTCGAGAAAGAATTCCCGGCGTTCCTGTCGCAACTCAAGAGGAGGCGCACTCCACAGGAAAGGCGAGAGGAAACTCCGGGGTCATGCCACCATTCCCAGAGTCCCCCAGATGTCTCAGTCCATTCCAGGGAAACCTGTTTTCTCTGCCACTGTTTTGACTTTCAAGCCGAGGATAGACTGACACCACGGTGGCACGTGGGACAGCCCTGTGGAAAGCCTCGTGGGAATGCCACAGATCCCTTGTTCCACGTGAAGGAAAGGGTGACACTGCGCTACAGCTCAGGAGGAAATCGCACGTGCATGCCCCCCAGAGACGAGGACTGACTCCGCTGGGGAGACTCCACCAACCCCACCCCATGTCAGAACTGGAGAGGAAACCTCAGGTCTGGCACCGACTCCACACAAGGTCTTAGGCCCCGATATCGACTGGAGAGAGAGAGGACCCCGAGAGCTAACTCGGGGGGGACTGGCCTTTCCTGAGGCCACCAGAGCGGTCCCTGAGGTCCCCGTCGTAAGTCGAGAGCACCTGCCTTAACTCGAGAAAATCCAGGAGTTCTCCCCTCCAGGCGAGATGAGGCCCATTTCCGCTGAGGCGTCTCGAGGCTAATCACACCTAAACTCTGGAACTTCCAAAGGGTCCTTCACACCCTTGCTGGAACTCAAGAAGTTCCACAACATTCCCGATTCCACTCGAGAGGAAGCACGAGAGTCCCGCCCACATCCAGAGGAGCCCCGTTTCCGCCTCCTAGCTCGAGAGGTGGGATCCTTTTCTGCGTGGTCGGGAAAGAATTCCCGGCGTTCCCGTCGCATCTCAAGAGGAGCGCTCTCCACAGGAAAGGCGAGAGGAACTCCAGGGTCGTGCCACCATTCCCAGAGTCGCCCAGATATCTCAGTCCATTCCAGGGAAAACTGTATTCCCTGCACTGCCTCAACTTTCAAGCCGAGGATCGACTCACACCACGGTGGCACGTGGACAGCCCTGTGGGAAAGCCTCGTGGGAAAACCTCGTGGGAAAGCCTCGAGGGAAAGCCACAGATCCCTTGATCCACTCGAAGGGAAGCGTGACACTGCTGCTACAGCTGGGGAGGAAAGCGCATGTGCATGCCCCACTCGAGACGAGGACTGACTCCCCTGGGGAGTCTCCAGACGTACCCCAAGATCCATGTCAGCACTGGAGAGGATTCCTCAGGTTCCGGCACTGACTCCACACAAGGTCTTAGGCCCCAGCATCGACGGGAGAGGAAACCCGAGAGGCCCCCAAGGGCCGCGAGTAACTCGCATGGGACTGGCCTTTCCTGAGGCCACCAGAGAGGGTCCCTGAGGTCCCCGACGTAAGTCGAGAGCACCTGCCGCAACTCGAGAAAATCCAGGAGGTTCTCCCTCCAGGCGAGATGAGGCCCATTTCTGCTGAGGCGTCTCCAGGCTAATCACACCTAAACTCTGGAACTTCCAAAGGGTCCTTCACACCCATGCTGCAACTCAAGAAGTTCCACGACATACCCGACTCCACTAGAGAGGAAGCACGAGAGTCCCGCCCACATCCAGAGGAGCCCCGTTTCCGCCTACTAGCTCGAGAGGACGGATCCTTTCCCCGCGTTGTCGGGAAAGAATTCCCGGCGTTCCCATCGCATCTCAAGTGGAGGCGCTCTCCACAGGAAAGGCGAGAGGAACTCCGGGGTCGTGCCAATTCCAGAGTCCCCCAATGTCTCAGTCCATTCCAGGGAAACCTGTTTTCCTCACTGCCTCGACTTTCAAGCCGAGGATAAACTCACACCACGGTGGCACGTGGGACAGCCCTGTGGGAAAGCGTCGTGGGAAAGCCTCGTGGGAAAGCCT
>NW_017198627.1:0-7618 GCF_001704415.2 Capra hircus | reverse complement strand
GGGCTTTTCTCACGTGGAGCCTGAGGCCTGCACCTCCGCGGGCAAACCCCCAGCGCGAGTGCCCTGGAGATACCCCCAAGGGACAGTGTACCCCCTACTGTGGGAAGGAGGTTCCTGTTTTCTCTGCACTGGTTCGACTTTCACGCCGAGGATCGACTCACACCATGATGGCAAGTGGAATAGCCCTGTGGGAAAGCCTCATGGGAAAGACTCCAGGGAAAGCCACAGATTCCTTGATCCACGAGAAGGGAAGCATGAAACTGCTGCTACCGCTCGGGAGGAAAGCGCACGTGCATGACCCTACTCGAGACGAGGACTGACGCCACTTGGGAGACTCCAGAAGTACGCCAAGATCCATGTCAGCACTGGAGAGGAATCCTCAGGTTCTGGTCCCGACTCCACACAAGGTCTTAGGCCCCGGCATCGACGGGAGAGGAATCCTGAGAGGCCCCCTAGCACCTCGCATGGGACTGGCCTTTCCTGAGGTCACCAGAGCGGGTCCCTGAGGTCTCCGTCGTAACTCGAGAGCACCTGCCGCAACTAGAGAAAATCCAGGAGGTTCTCCACTCCAGGCGAGATGAGGCCCATTTCCGCTGAGGCGTCTCGAGGCTTATCACACCTAATCTCTGGAACTTCGAAGGGTCCTTCACACCCTGGCTGCAAGTCAAGAAGTTCTCGACATACCCATCTCCCCTCGAGAGGAAGGACGAGGGTCCCGCCCACATCCAGCGGAGCCCCGTTTCCGCCTCGTAGCTCGAGAAGAGGGATCCTTTCCCTTCGTCGTCGGGAAAGAATTCCCGGCCTTTCCGTCGCATCTCAAGAGGAGGCGCTCTCAACAGGAAAGACGAGAGGAACTCCAGGGCCTTGTCAGCATTCCAAGAGTCCCCCAGATGTCTAAGTTCATTCCAGAAGAACCTGTTTTCCCTGCACTGCCTCGACTTTCACGCCGAGGATCGACTCACACCACCGTGGCACGTGGGACAGCCCTGTTGGAAAGCCTCGTGGGAAAGCCTCAATGGAAAGCGACAGATCCCTTGATCCACACGTCGGCAAGCGTGACACTGCTGTTGCAGCTCGCAAGGAAATGGCAGCTGCATGCCCTCACGGGAGATGAGGACTGACTTCCCTGGTGAGACTCCAGAAGTACGGAAAGATTCATGTCAGCACTGGAGAGGCATCCTCAGGGTCTGGCCCCGACTCCACACAAGGTCTTAGGCACCGGCATCGATGGGAGAGGAATCCCTAGAGGGCCCCTGGTAACTCGCATGGGGACTGGCCTTTCCTGAGGCCACCAGAGGGGTCCCTGAGGACCCGTCGTAACTCGAGAGCACCTGCCGCAATTCGGAAAATCCAGGAGGTTCTCCTCTCCAGGCGAGATTAGGCCCATTTCCTCTGAGGCGTCTCGTGGCTAATCACACCTAAACTCTGGAACTTCCAAAGGATGCTTTCAACCCTTGCTGCAACTCAAGAAGTTATCCGACATACCCGTCTCTACTCTAGAGGAAGCACAAGAGTATCGCCCACATCACGAGGAGCCACGTTTCCGCCTCCTAGCTCGAGAGGAGGGATCCTTTCCCTGCGTGGTCGGGAAAGAATTCCCGGCGTTTTCGTCGCATCTCAAGAGGAGGCGCTCTCCACAGGAAAGGCGAGAGGAACTGCAGGGTCGTGCGACCATTCCCAGAGTCCCACACATGTCTCAGTCCATTCAAGGGAAACCTGTTTTCACTGCACTGCTTCGACTTTCAAGCCGAGGATCGACTCACACCACGGTGGCACGTGGGACAGCCCTGAGGGAAAGCCTCGTGGGAAAGCCTCGAGGGAAAGCCACTGATCCTTAATCCTCTCGTCGGGAAGCATGACACTGCTGATACAGCTTGGGAGGAAAGCGCACGTGCATGCCCCACTCGAAACGAGGACTGACTCCCCTGAGGAGACTCCAGAAGTACCCCAAGTTACACGTCAGCACTGCAGATGAACTCAGGTTCCTCAAGCAAGGGGCCCCGCATCGACGGAGAGGAATCCCGAGAGTCCCCAGGGAAACTCGCATGGGGACTGGCCTTTCCTGAGGCCACCAGAGCGGGTCCCTGAGGTCCCCGTCGTAAGTCGAGAGCACCTGCCACAACTCGAGAAAATCCAGGAGGTTCTCCCCTCCAGGCGAGATGAGGCCCATTTCCGCTGAGGCGTCTCGAGGCTAATCACATCTAACCTCTGGAACTTCCAAAAGGTCCTTCACACCATTGCTGCAACTCAAGAAGTTCCCCGACATACCCGTCTCCACTCGAGACGAAGCACGGGAGTACCGCCCACATCCAGAGGCGCACCGTTTCCGCCTCATAGCTCGAGAGGAGTGATCCTTTACCTGTGTGTTGGGAAAGAATTCCCGGTATTCCCGTCGCATCTCAAGAGGAGGCGCTCTCCACAGGAAAGGCGAGAGGAACTCCAGGGTCGTGCCACCATTCCAGAGTCCCCCAGATGTCTCAGTCCATTCCAGGGAAACCTGTTTTCCCTGCACTGCCTCAACTTTCAAGCCGAGGATCGACTCACACCACGGTGGCACGTCGGACAGCCCTGTGGGAAAGCCTCATGGGAAGGCCAAGTGGGAAAGCCTCGAGGGAAAGCTACAGATCCCTTGATCCATGCAAAGGGAAGCGTGATACTGCTGCTACAGCTCAGGAGGAAAGCGCACGTGCATGCCCCAACTCGAAACGAGGACTGACTCCCCTGGCGAGACTCCAGAAGTACCCGAATATCCATGTCAGCACTGGAGAGGAATCCTCAGGTTCCGGCACCGACTCCACACAAGGTCTTAAGCCCCGGCATCGACGGGAGAGGAATCCCGAGAGGCCCCAGAGCAACTCGCATGGGGACTGGCCTTTCCTGAGGCCACCAGAGCGGGTCCCTGAGGTCCCCGTCGTAAGTCGAGAGCACCTGATCGCAACTCGAGAAAATCCAGGAGGTTCTCCCCTCCAGGCGAGATGAGGCTCCATTTCCGCTGAGGCGTCTCGAGGCTAATCACACCATAACCTCTGGAACTTCCAAAGGGTCCTTCACACCCTTGCTGCAACTCAAGAAGTTCCCCGACATACCCGTCTCCACTCGAGAGGAAGCACGAAAGTCCCGCCCACATCCAGAGGAGCCCCATTTCCGCCTCCTAGCTCGAGAGGAAGGATCCAATCCCTGGGTGGACGGGAAAGAATTACCGGTGCTTCCTGTCGCATCTCAAGAGGAGGCACTCTCCACAGGAAAGGCGAGACGGAACTCCAGGGTCGTTGCCACCATTCCCAGACTCCCCCAGATGTCTCATTTCATTCCAGGGAAAACTGATTTCCCTGCATTGCCTCGACTTTCAAGCAGAGGATCGACTCACACCATGGTGGCAGGTGGGCAGACCTGTGCGAAAGCCTCGTGGGAAAGCCTCGAGGGAAAGCAACAGATCCATTGATCCACGCGAAGGGAAGCTCGACACTGCTGCTACATTCGGGAGGAAAGCGCATGTGCATGCCCCCACTCGGAGACGAGGACTGACTCCCCTTGGGAGACTCCAGAAGTACCCCAAGATCAATGTCAGCACGTGGAGAGGAATCCTCAGGATTCCGGCACGGACTTCAGACAGGGACCTAGATCCCGGCAATCGACGGAAGTGGAATCCTGAGACGGCCCCCGAGCAACTCGCTATGGGGACTGGCCTTTACCTGAGGCCACCAGAGCGGGTCCCAGGATGTCCCCATCGTAAGATCGAGAGCACCAGCCGACAACTCGAGGAAAATCCAGGAGGTTTTCCCCTCCAGGCGAGATTGAGGCCCATTTCTGCTGAGGTGTCTCGAGGCTAATCACACCTAACTTCTGGAACTTCCAAAGGGTCATTGACACCCTTGCTGCAACTCAATAAGTTCCCCGACATACCCGTCTCCATTTGAGAGGAAGCACGAGAGTCCTGCTCACATCCAGAGGAGCCCCGTTTCCGCCTCCCTAGATCTTGAGGAGGGATCCTTTCACTGCGTGTTCGGGAAAGAATTCCGGCGTTCCCGTCGCATCTCAAGAGGAGGCGTTCTCCACAGGAAAGGCGAGAGGAACTCCAGGGTCGTGCCACCATTTCCAGAGTCCCCCAGATGTCTCAGTCCATTCCAGGGAAACCTGTTTTCCCTGCACTGCATCGACTTTCAAGCCGAGGATAGACTCACACCACGGTGGCACGTGGGACAGCCCTGTGGGAAAGCCTCGAGGGAAACCCACAGATCCCGTGATCCTCGCGAAGGGAAGCGGGACACTGCTGCTTACAGCTCGGTAGGAAAGAGCACGTGCATGCCCCCACTCGATACGAGGACAGACTCCGCTGGGGAGACTCCAGAAGTACCCCAAGATCCATGTCAAATAGGTGAGGAATCCTCCGGTTGGGGCACCAAATCCACTCACGGTCTTAGGCCCTGGCATCGACGGGAGAGAAATCCCGACCGGTCCCCGAGGAACTTCTCCTTTCCTGAGGCCACCAGAGCGGGTCCCTGAGGTCCTCGTCGTAAGTCGAGAGCACCTGCCGCAACTCGAGAAAATCCAGGAGGTTCACCCCTCCAGGCGAGATGACGCCCGTTTCCCATGAGGCGTCTCGAGGCTAATCACACCTAACCTCTGGAACTTCCAAACGGTCCTTCACAACCTTGCTGCAACTCAAGAAGTTACCCGACATACCCGTCTCCACTCGAGAATAAGCACGAGAGTCCCGCCCACATCCAGAGGAGGCCCGTTTCCACCTCATAGCTCGAGAGGAGGGATCCTTTCCCTGCGTGGCCATTCAAGAATTCCCGGCGTTCCCGTCGCTTCTGAAGAGGAGGCGCTCTCCACAGGAGAGGCGAGAGGACCTCCAGCAGAGTCCCCAGAATTCTCAGTCCATTCCAGGGAAACCTGTTTTCCCTGCCCTACCTCGACTTTCAAGCCGAGGATCGACTCACTAAACGGCCACGTGGGACAGCCCTGTGGGAAAGCCTCGTTGGAAAGCCTGGTGGGAAAGCCTCGAGAGAAAGCCACAGATCCCTAGATCCTCGCGAAGGGAAGCGTGACACTGCTGCTACAGCTCGGGAGGAAAGCGCACGTGCATGCCCCCACTCGAGACGAGGACTGACTCCCCTGGGGAGACCCAGAAGTACCCAAGGTCCATGTCAGCACTGGAGAGGAATCCTCAGGTTCCGGCACCGACTCCACACAAGGTCTTAGGTACCGACATTGACGGGAGAGGAATCCCGAGAGGCCCGAGCAACTCGCATGGGGACTGGGCTTCCTGAGGCCACCAGAGCGGATCCCTGAGGTTCCCGTAGTAAGTCGAGAGCACCTGCCGCAACTCGAGAAATCCAGGAGGTTCTCCCCTCCAGGCGAGATGAGGCCCATTTCCGCTGAAGCGTCTCGAGGCTAATCCATGTATCCTCTGGAACTTCCAAAGGGTGCATCACACCCTTGCTGCAACTCTAGAAGTTCCCCGACATACCCGTCTCCACTCGAGAGGAAGCACGAGAGTCCCGCCCACATCCAGAGGAGCCCCGTTTCCGCCTCCTAGTTCGAGAGGGGGATCCTTTCCCTGGGTGGTCAGGAAAGAATTCCCCGCGTTCCCGTCGCATCTCAAGGGGAGGCGCTCTCCTCAGGAAAGGCGAGAGGAACTCCAGGGTCGTACCACCATTCCCTGAGTCCCCCAGATGCCTCAGTCCATTCCAGGGAAACCTGTTTTCCCTGCACTGCTCGACTTTCAAGCCGAGGATCGACTCACACCACGGTGGCACGTGGGACAGCCCTGTGGGAAAGCCTCGTGGGAAAGCCTCGAGGGAAAGCCCCTGATAACTTGTTTCACGCGAAGGAAGCGTGACACTGCTGCTACAGCTCGGGAGAAAAGCTTCCGTGTTTGCCCCACTCGAGACGAGGACTGACTCCCCTGGGGAGACTCCAGAAGTACCCCAAGATCCATGTCAGCACTGGAGAGGAATCCTCAGGTTCCAGCATCGACTCCACACAAGGTCTTATGCCCGGCATCGACGGGATAGGAATCCCGAGAGGCCCAATAGCAACTCGCATGAGGACTGGCCTTTCCGGAGGCCACCAGAGCGGGTCCCTGAGGTCCCCGTCGTAAGTCGAGAGCACCTGCCGCAACTCTAAAAACTCCAGGAGGTTCTCCCCTCCAGGCGAGATGAGGCCCATTTCCGCTGAGGCGTCTCAAGGCTAATCAAACCTAACCTCTGGAACTTCCAAAGGGTCCTTCACACCCTTGTTATAACTCAAGAAGTTCCCCGACATACTCGTCTCCACTCGAGAGGAAGCACTAGAGTCCCGCCACATCTAGAGGAGCCCCGTTTCCGCCTCATAGCTCGAGAGGACGGATCCTTTCCCTGCGTGTTCTGTTAAGAATTCCCGGCGTTCCCTCTGCATCTCAAGAAGAGGCGTCCTCCACTGGAAAGGCAAGAGGATCTCCAATGTCGTGCCACCATTCCCAGGGTCCCCCAGATGTCTCAGTCCATTCAGGGAAACCTTTTTCCCTGCACTGCCTCGACTTTCAAGCGAGGATCCACGCATACCACGGTGGCACGTGGGACAGCCCTGTGGGAAAGACTCGTGGGAAAGCCTCGAGGGAAAGCCACAGATCCCTTGATCCACGTGAAGGGAAGCGTGACTCTGCTACTACAGCTCGAGAGGAAAGCGCACGTGATTGCCCCCACTGGAGACGAGAACTGACTCCCCTGGGGAGACACCAGAAGTACCCCAAGATCCATGTCAGCACTGGAGAGTTATCCTCAGGTTCTGGCATCAACTCCACACAAGGTCTTAGGCCCCGGCATCGACGGGATAGGAATCCCGAGAGGCCAATAGCAACTCGCATGTGGACCGGCCTTTCCTGAGGCAACCAGAGCGGGTCCCTGAGGTCCCGTCGTAAGGTGAGAGCACCTGCCGCAACTCGAGAAAATCCAGGAGGTTCTCCTCTCCAGGCGAGATGAGGCCCGTTTCCGCTGAGGCGTCACCAGGGTAATCACACCTAAGCTCTGGAACTTCCAAAGGGTCCTTCACCCCCTTCCTACAACTCAAGAAGTTCCCCGACATACCCGTCTCACTCGAGAGGAAGCACGAGAGTCCCGCCCACATCCAGAGGAGCCCCGTTTCGGCCTCCTAGCTCGAGAGGAGGGATCCTTTCCCTGCGTGGTTGGGAAAGAATTCGCAGCGTTCCCGTCGCATCTCAAGAGGAGACATTCTCCACAGGAAAGGTGAGAGGTACTCCAGGGTCGTGCCACCATTCCAGTGTCCCCCAGATGTCTCAGTCCATTCCAGGGAAACCTGTTTTCCCTGCACTGCCTCGACTTTCAAGCCGAGGATCGACTCACACCACGGTGGCACGTGGACAGCCCTGTGGAAAGCTTCTAGGGAAAGCCTCGTGGGAAAGCTCGAGGGAAAGCCACAGATCCCTTGATCACGTGAAGGGAAGCGTGACTCTGTTGCTAGAGCTCTCGGGAGGAAATCACACGTGGATGCCCCCACTCGAGACGAGGACTGACTCCCCTGAGGAGACTCCAGAACCCCAAGATCCAAGTCAGCACTGGAGAGGATTCCTCAGGTTCCAGCACGACTCCACACAAGGTCTTAGGCCCGGCATCGA
>NW_017198626.1:0-7618 GCF_001704415.2 Capra hircus | reverse complement strand
ACCTCTCGAGCTAAGAGGGGAAACGGGGCTCCTCTGGATGTGGGCGGGACTCTCGTGCTTCCTCTGGAGTGGAGACGGGTATGTCGGGGAACTTCTTGAGTTGCAGCAAGGGGTGTGAAGGACCCTTTGGAAGTTCCAGAGGTTAAGTGTGAATAGCCTCGAGACGCCTCAGCGGAAATGGGCCTCATCTCGCCTGGAGGGAGAACCTCCTGGATTTTCTCGAGTTGCGGCAGGTGCTCTCGACTTACGACTGGGGACCTCAGGGACCCGCTCTGGTGGCCTCAGGAAAGGCCAGTCCCATGCGAGTTGCTCGGGGGCCTCTCGGGATTCCTCTCCCTTCGATGCTGGGCCTAAGACCTTGTGTGGAGTCAGTGCGGAACCTGAGGATTCCTCTCCAGTGCTGACATGGATCTTGGGTACTTCTGGAGTCTCCCCAGGGGAGTCAGTCCTCGTCTCGAGTGGGGGCATGCACGTGCTTTTCCGAGCTGAGCAGCAGTGTCACGCTTCCCTTCGCGTTATCAAGGGATCTGTGCTTTCCCTCGAGGCTGAGGCTTTCCCACGAGGCTTTCCCACAGGGCTGTCCCACGTGCCACCGTTGTGTGAGTCGATCCTCGGCTTGAAAGTCGAGGCAGTGCAGGGAAAACAGGTTTCCCTGGAATGGACTGAGAATCTGGGGGACTCTGGGAATGGGGCCGACCCTGGAGTTCCTCTCGCCTTTCCTGTGGAGAGCGCCTCCTCTTGAGATGCGACCGGGAACGCCGGAATTCTTTCCCGACCACGCAGGGAAAGGATCCCTCTCTCTCGAGCTAGGAGGCGGAAACGGGGCTCCTCTAATGTGGGCGGACTCTCGTGCTTCCTCGAGTGGAGACGGGTATGTCGGGGAACTTCTTGAGTTGCAGCAAGGGTGTGAAGGACCCTTTGGAAAGTTCCAGAAGTTAGGTTTGATTAGCCTCAGACGCCTCAGCGGAAATGGGCCTCATCTCGCCTGGAGGGGAGAACCTCCTGGATTTTCTCGAGTTGCGGCAGGTGCTCTCGACTTACGACGGGGGCCTCAGGGACCCACTCTGGTGGCCTCAGGAAAGGCCAGTCCCCATGCGAGTTGCACTGGGGCTCTCGGATTGTTCTCCGTCGATGCCAGGGCCTAAGACCTTGTGTGGATTCGGTGCCGGAACCTGAGGATTCCTCTCCAGTGCTGACATGGATCTTGGGTACTTCTGGAGTCCCCCAGAGGTGTCAGTCCTCGTCTCGAGTGGGGCCTTGCACGTGAGCTTTCCTCCCGAGCTGAAGCAGCAGTGTCACGCTTCCCTTCGCGTGGATCAAGGGACCTGTGTCTTTCCCTCCAGGCTTTCCAACGAGGCTTTCCCACAGGGCTGTCCCACGTGCCACCGTGTTGTGAGTCGATCCTCGGCTTGAAAGTCGAGGCAGTGCAGGGAAAACAGGTTTCCCTGGAATGGAGTGAGACATCTGGGGAACTCTGGGAATGTGGCAGGACCCTGGAGTTCCTCTCGCCTTTCCTGTGGAGAGAGCGCCTCCTCTTGAGATGTGACGGGAATGCCGGGAATTCTTTCCCGACCACGCAGGTAAAGGATCCTGCTCTCGAGCTAGCAGGCGGAAACGGGGCTCCTCTGGATGTGGGCGGGACTCCTGTGCTTCCTCTCGAGTGGAGACGGGTATGTCGGGGAACTTCTTGAGTTGCAGCAAGGGTGTGAAGAATCCTTTGGAAGTTCCAGAGGTTAGGTTTGATTAGCCTCGAGACGTCTCAGCGGAAATGGGCCTCATCTCGCCTGGAGGGGAGAACCTCCTGGATTTTCTAGAGTTGCGGCAGGTGCTCTCGACTTACGACAGGGACCTCAGGGACCCGCTCTGGTGGCCTCCGGAAAGGCCAGTCCCCATGCGAGTTGCTCGGGGCCTCTGGGGATTCCCCTTCAGTCGATGCAGGGACCTAAGATCTTGTGTGGAGTACGTGCCAGAACCTGAGCATTCACCTCCAGTACTGACATGGATCTTGGGGTACTTCTGGAGTCTCCCCAGGGGAGTCAGTCGTCGTCTCGATTGGGGGAATGCACGTGCGCTTTCCTCCCGAGCTGAAGCTGCAGTGTCACGCTTCCCTTCGCGTGTATCAAGGGATCAGGGGCTTTCCCTCGAGGCTTTCCCAACGAGGCTTTCCCACGAGGCTTTCCCACAGGGCTGTCCCACGTGCCACCGTGGTTGTGAGTCGACCCTCGGCTTGAAGGTCGAGGCAGTGCAGGGAAAACAGGTTTTCCCTGGAATGGAGTGAGACATCTGGGGAACTCTGGGAATGTGGCACGACCCTGGAGTTCCTCTCGCCTTTCCTGTGGAGAGCGCCTCCTCTTGAGATGTGACGGAAATGCCGGGAATTCATTCCCGACCACGCAGGTAAATGATCCCTCCTCTCGAGCTAGCAGGCGGAAACGGGGCTCCTCTGGATGTGGGCGGGACTCTCGTGCTTCCTCTCGAGTGGAAACGGGTATGTCGGGGAACTTCTTGAGTTGCAGCAAGGGTGTGAAGGACCCTTTGGAAGTTCCAGATGTTAGATGTGATTAGCCTCGAGATGCCACAGGGGAAATGCGCCTCATCTCGCCTGGAGGGGAGAACCTCCTGGATTTTCTCGAGTTGCGGGCAGGTGCTCTCGACTTACGACGGGGACCTCAGGGACCCGCTCTGGTGGCCTCAGGAAAGGCCAGTCCCCATGCGAGTTGCTCGGGGGCCTCTCGTGATTCCTCTCCCCTCGATGCCAGCGCCTAAGACCTTGTGTGGAGACGCTGCCGGAACCTGAGGATTCCTCTCCAGTGCAGAAATGGATCTTGGTGTACTTCTGGAGTCTCCCCAGGGGAGTCAGTCTTCGTCTCCAGTGGGGGCATGCACGTGCGCTTTCCTCCCGACCTGAAGCAGCAGTGTCACGCTTCCCTTCCCTTGGATCAAAGGATCTGTGGCTTTCACTCAAGGCTTTCCCACAAAGCTTTCCCACGAGGCTTTCCAGCAGGGTTGTCCCACGTGCCACCGTGGTGTGAGTCGATCCTCGGCTTGAAAGTCGTGGCAGTGCAGGGAAAACAGGTTTCCCTGGAATGGACTGAAACTTCTGGGGGACTCTGGGAATGGTGACACGACCCTGGAGTTCCTCTTCCCTTTCCTGTGGAGAGCGCCTGCTCTTGAGATGCGACGGGAACGCCGGGAATTCTTTCCCGACCACGCAGGGAAAGGATCCCTCCTCTCGAGCTAGGAGGCGGAAACGGGGCTCCTCTGGATGTGGGCGGGACTCTCGTGCTTCCTCTCTAGTGGAGACGGGTATGTCGGGGAACATCTTGAGTTGCAGAAATGGTGTGAAGGACCCTTTGGAAGTTCCAGAGGTTAAGTGTGAATAGCCTCGAGACGCCTCAGCGGAAATGGGCCTCATCTCGTCTGGCGGGGAGAACCTCCTGGATTTTCTCGAGTTGCGGCAGGTGCTCTCGACTTACGACTGGGACCTCAGGGACCCGCTCTGGTGGCCTCAGGAAAGGCCAGTCCCCATGCCAGTTGCTCGGGGGCCTCTCGGGATTCCTCTCCCGTCGATGCTGGCGCCTAAGACCTTGTGTGGAGTCAGTGCTGGAACCTGACGATTCCTCTCCAGTGCTGACATGGATCTTGGGGTACTTCTGGAGTCTCCCCAGGGGAGTCAGTCCTCGTCTCGAGAGAGGGCATGCACGTGCGCTTTCCTTCCGAGCTGTAGCAGCAGTGTCGCGCGTCCCTTCACGTGGATCAAGGAATCTGTGGCTTTCCCACGAGTCTTTCCCACAGGGCTGTCCCACGTGCCACCGTGGTGTGAGTCGATCCTCGGCTTGACAGTCGAGGCAGTGCAGGGAAAACAGGTTTTCCTGGAATGGACTGAGACATCTGGGGTCTCTCGGAATGGTGGCACGACCCTGGAGTTCCTCTCGCCTTTCCTGTGGAGAGCCCCTCCTATTGAGTTGCGACCGGAACGCCGGGAATTCTTTCCCGACCACGCAGGGAAAGGATCCCTCCTCTCGAGCTAGGAGGCGGAAACGGGGCTCCTCTATATGTGGGCGGGACTCTCGTGCTTCCTCTCGAGTGGAGACGGGTATGTCCTGGAACTTCTTGAGTTGCAGCAAGGGTGTGAAGGAATCCTTGAAAGTTCCAGAAGTTAGATGTGATTAGCCTCCAGACACCTCAGCAGAAATGGGCCTCATCTCGCCTGGAGGGGAGAACCTCCTGGATTTTCTCGAGTTGCGGCAGGTGCTCTCGACTTACGACGGGGACCTCAGGGACCCACTCTGGTGGCCTCAGGAAAGGCCAGTCCCCATGCGAGTTGCTCGGTGGCTCTCAGGATTCCTCTCCCGTCGATGCCGGGGCCTAAGACCTTGTGTGGATTCGGTGCCGGAACCTGAGGATTCCTCTCCAGTGCTGACATGGATCTTGGGGTACTTCTGGAGTCCCCCCAGAGGTGTCAGTCCTCGTCTCGAGTGGGGCCTTGCACGTGAGCTTTCCTCCCGAGCTGAAGCAGCAGTGTCACGCTTCCCTTCGCGTGGATCAAGGGACCTGTGTCTTTCCCTCCAGGCTTTCCAACGAGGCTTTCCCACAGGGCTGTCCCACGTGCCACCGTGTTGTGAGTCGATCCTCGGCTTGAAAGTCGAGGCAGTGCAGGGAAAACAGGTTTCCCTGGAATGGAGTGAGACATCTGGGGAACTCTGGGAATGTGGCAGGACCCTGGAGTTCCTCTCGCCTTTCCTGTGGAGAGCGCCTCCTCTTGAGATGTGACGGGAATGCCGGGAATTCTTTCCCGACCACGCAGGTAAAGGATCCCTGCTCTCGAGCTAGCAGGCGGAAACGGGGCTCCTCTGGATGTGGGCGGGACTCCTGTGCTTCCTCTCGAGTGGAGACGGGTATGTCGGGGAACTTCTTGAGTTGCAGCAAGGGTGTGAAGAATCCTTTGGAAGTTCCAGAGGTTAGGTTTGATTAGCCTCGAGACGTCTCAGCGGAAATGGGCCTCATCTCGCCTGGAGGGGAGAACCTCCTGGATTTTCTAGAGTTGCGGCAGGTGCTCTCGACTTACGACAGGGACCTCAGGGACCCGCTCTGGTGGCCTCCGGAAAGGCCAGTCCCCATGCGAGTTGCTCGGGGGCCTCTGGGGATTCCCCTTCAGTCGATGCAGGGACCTAAGATCTTGTGTGGAGTACGTGCCAGAACCTGAGCATTCACCTCCAGTACTGACATGGATCTTGGGGTACTTCTGGAGTCTCCCCAGGGGAGTCAGTCGTCGTCTCGATTGGGGGAATGCACGTGCGCTTTCCTCCCGAGCTGAAGCTGCAGTGTCACGCTTCCCTTCGCGTGTATCAAGGGATCAGGGGCTTTCCCTCGAGGCTTTCCAACGAGGCTTTCCCACGAGGCTTTCCCACAGGGCTGTCCCACGTGCCACCGTGTTGTGAGTCGACCCTCGGCTTGAAGGTCGAGGCAGTGCAGGGAAAACAGGTTTCCCTGGAATGGAGTGAGACATCTGGGGAACTCTGGGAATGTGGCACGACCCTGGAGTTCCTCTCGCCTTTCCTGTGGAGAGCGCCTCCTCTTGAGATGTGACGGAAATGCCGGGAATTCATTCCCGACCACGCAGGTAAATGATCCCTCCTCTCGAGCTAGCAGGCGGAAACGGGGCTCCTCTGGATGTGGGCGGGACTCTCGTGCTTCCTCTCGAGTGGAAACGGGTATGTCGGGGAACTTCTTGAGTTGCAGCAAGGGTGTGAAGGACCCTTTGGAAGTTCCAGATGTTAGATGTGATTAGCCTCGAGATGCCACAGGGGAAATGCGCCTCATCTCGCCTGGAGGGGAGAACCTCCTGGATTTTCTCGAGTTGCGGCAGGTGCTCTCGACTTACGACGGGGACCTCAGGGACCCGCTCTGGTGGCCTCAGGAAAGGCCAGTCCCCATGCGAGTTGCTCGGGGGCCTCTCGTGATTCCTCTCCCTCGATGCCAGCGCCTAAGACCTTGTGTGGAGACGCTGCCGGAACCTGAGGATTCCTCTCCAGTGCAGAAATGGATCTTGGTGTACTTCTGGAGTCTCCCCAGGGGAGTCAGTCTTCGTCTCCAGTGGGGGCATGCACGTGCGCTTTCCTCCCGACCTGAAGCAGCAGTGTCACGCTTCCCTTCCCTTGGATCAAAGGATCTGTGGCTTTCACTCAAGGCTTTCCCACAAAGCTTTCCCACGAGGCTTTCCAGCAGGGTTGTCCCACGTGCCACCGTGGTGTGAGTCGATCCTCGGCTTGAAAGTCGTGGCAGTGCAGGGAAAACAGGTTTCCCTGGAATGGACTGGAAACTTCTGGGGGACTCTGGGAATGGTGACACGACCCTGGAGTTCCTCTCCCCTTTCCTGTGGAGAGCGCCTGCTCTTGAGATGCGACCGGGAACGCCGGGAATTCTTTCCCGACCACGCAGGGAAAGGATCCCTCCTCTCGAGCTAGGAGGCGGAAACGGGGGCTCTGGATGGGCGGGACTCTCGTGCTTCCTCTCTAGTGGAGACGGGTATGTCGGGAACATCTTGAGTTGCAGAAATGGTGTGAAGGACCCTTTGGAAGTTCCAGAGGTTAAGTGTGAATAGCCTCGAGACGCCTCAGCGGAAATGGGCCTCATCTCGTCTGGCGGGGAGAACCTCCTGGATTTTCTCGAGTTGCGGCAGGTGCTCTCGACTTACGACTGGGACCTCAGGGACCCGCTCTGGTGGCCTCAGGAAAGGCCAGTCCCCATGCCAGTTGCTCGGGGGCCTCTCGGGATTCCTCTCCCGTCGATGCTGGCGCCTAAGACCTTGTGTGGAGTCAGTGCTGGAACCTGACGATTCCTCTCCAGTGCTGACATGGATCTTGGGGTACTTCTGGAGTCTCCCCAGGGGAGTCAGTCCTCGTCTCGAGAGAGGGCATGCACGTGCGCTTTCCTTCCGAGCTGTAGCAGCAGTGTCGCGCGTCCCTTCACGTGGATCAAGGAATCTGTGGCTTTCCCACGAGTCTTTCCCCAGGGCTGTCCCACGTGCCACCGTGGTGTGAGTCGATCCTCGGCTTGACAGTCGAGGCAGTGCAGGGAAAACAGGTTTTCCTGGAATGGACTGAGACATCTGGGGTCTCTCGGAATGGTGGCACGACCCTGGAGTTCCTCTCGCCTTTCCTGTGGAGAGCCCTCCTATTGAGTTGCGACCGGAACGCCGGGAATTCTTTCCCGACCACGCAGGGAAAGGATCCCTCCTCTCGAGCTAGGAGGCGGAAACGGGGCTCCTCTATATATGTGGGCGGGACTCTCGTGCTTCCTCTCGAGTGGAGACGGGTATGTCCTGGAACTTCTTGAGTTGCAGCAAGGGTGTGAAGGAATCCTTGAAAGTTCCAGAAGTTAGATGTGATTAGCCTCCAGACACCTCAGCAGAAATGGGCCTCATCTCGCCTGGAGGGAGAAACCTGGATTTCCTCGAGTTGCGGCAGGTGCTCTCGACTTACGACGACCTCGGACCCACTCTGGTGGCCTCAGGAAAGGCCAGTCCCATGCGAGGCGAGTTGCTCTGGTGGATCTCCCTCCCGTGCCGGGCCGGGCCTAAGACCTTGTGTGGCGGTTGCCTGGAACCTGAGGATTC